>NW_015386799.1:814340-857447 GCF_001527695.2 Protobothrops mucrosquamatus
GGACCTTGGAGGTCATCGAGTCCAACCCCCTGCCCAGGCAGGAACCCTACACCATTTCAGACAAACGGCTGTCCAGTCTCTTCTTAAAAACTTCCAGTGTTGGAGCATTCACCGCTTCTGGAGGCAGGTTGTTCCACTGGTTAATTGTTCTAACTGTCAGGAAGTTTCTCCTTAGTTCTAAGTTGCTTCTCTCCTTGATTAGTTTCCACCCATTGCTTCTCGTCCTGCCTTCAGGCGCCTTGGAGAATAGCTTGACTCCCTCTTCTTTGTGGCAGCCCCTGAGATATTGGAACACTGCTATCAAGTCCCCCCTCGTCCTTCTCTTCATTAAACTAGACATACCCAATTCCAGCAACCGTTCCTTATATGCTTTAGCCTCCAGTCCCCTGCTCTTCTCTGTACTCTTTATAGAGTCTCAGCATCTTTTTTACATCGTGGTGACCAAAACTGGATGCAGTATTCCAAGTGTGGCCTTACTAAGGCATTGTAAAGTGGTATATTTCAGATTATACAGGAATTAGGCCCCTCTTCCTCTACTTCCTCTCAAACTATGTATGTGCTCAATTAAATCCACTTTCAAAACTGAACAGCAGCTTTCACCTTCAGCAGAACAGTGAAACTACTCTGCAGAGTGCATCTACATGTCCACCCAGAAAGGTGAATTTGCAATCTGAACCATTTCAAAAATCCGCATGCTTAATAGCTGTTAAGGGTAAATATGTGGAAGCCTATGCGGTAACGAAGCAGCAAACTCAACGGTGGAGCTGTTAATATTTAGCTCAGCATTAAAAAAATATTTTTAGGTTTCATGGGTAGGTCAGCTTGCCTCGCCCCTTTTTGATTCATCTCCTGAACTGTAAGCCACCAATGAGAGAGAAAATGGTTCATTGGAGGGATGCCATGAGGCCAAATGACTTCCTGGTTGCTTAACCTGCCTTATAAGGGTGAAGAGATTTATGTGAGATAATTCTCAGTGGCAAAAAGTCATTTAGAATCCCAAATTATAAGGCTCATAATAAATAAATGCACATTCACTTGTTCTGGAAATAATAATGCAGTCAGTATTGCATGCTGGTTTGGAATAGTAGGAAGTGGTGCTTAAAGGTTTGCGCGTCCTTTTGACTTTTCAAAATTTCTACATGAAAGTGTCCTAAAATGTGATAGATATGTTCTCCAGACAAGTCCTAAAACTAGATAAAGAGATCCCAGTTAAACAAATGAGTCCAAAACACTATTCTTATTCATTTATTCATTCATGAGAACGATCCAAATCTACATATTTGAGTGTGGCAAAAGTATGTAAGTCAATGGGATGATAATCAGGTGTGAATATGGGAAATCCTGCCTTATTTGTAGAACAGGATTCTGGATGATCACTGTCGAAGTCTGATCTTCACAACACAGGGATGTAGAAGTGTGTCATGGCTCCCAGCAAAAGAGATTTCTCATGCCCTCCAAAAAAAGCAGCTGTGGATGCTCACCAGACTGGAAAAGGTAACAAAACTAATTCCAAAAAGTTTGGACTCCACCAGCCCACTATCTGTGTAGGAATGGAGGCAATTTGATACCATTGCTTCTTTCCCAGAAATGGTTGATGAACCAAAATCACACCCAAGAGCAAGGCATGCAATAGCCCAAGAGGTCTTGAAGAACCACAGGATAATGTCTAAGAAACTAAAGTCCTCTCTTGTATTGGCCAAATCAGTGTTCACGAGAGCCCCATCAGGAGAACACTGAACAACAATGGTGCACATGGCAGGGCTGGAAGGAGAAAGCCACTATTTTCTGCAAATTGCTGCCCATCTACAGTTTGGGAAAGACCGCATGGATAAGCCAGAGGATACTGAAACAATATCCTGTGGATAAATGAGACCAAAATGGAACTTTTTGGCTTGAATGAAAAGTGTTATTTTGAAAAAAGGCAAAGATTGCATTCTAATGTAAGAACTTTATCCCATCTGTGAAACATGGTGATGACAGTACCCTGGTTTGGGCCTGCTTTGTTGCCTCTAGGTCAGGATAATGTGCCAGCTTGCCATCATCGATGGAACCATGAATTCTGAATTGTACCAGGAAATTATACGGAAAAATGTCAGTATATCTGTCCATCAACCAAATTAACCCAAGAGAAATAGATTAACGTAAACAAATTAACCGAGGATAGATTTAAATCCTGAACACACCTCTTGTCTAGTTCAGAATCCAGCACAAATATGTCTTTTTTACTTTTAAGTTTTCCTAAGTGGTTGAAAATTCGTGATGCCATGTACTCGTCTCCTTTTTTTTAGTTCCTGTATAAATGACATCTCGAAGATATGAAAGAAAACAGAGCATTAAGCCAAGTATGTTTCAGTTTAAGGTATTAACAAATTTGCCTTTTTTACTATTTATACTTGTATACATATTCTGTTGGGTGTACTGCTCACTGAATAAATGACTCATGCTTTTGAATAGCTAACTCTTCTTTTGATTGCCAAAAGGACTGATTTATAATTCTAGGCACCAACACAATTTTAGCCATCAGATTTATTATTTGTGTTGTACTCTTTCAACCATGGAAACACAAGAGATGTTGGCTGTAGCAATTTTCTCTCTCTTTTTAAAATGACAAAGATAGTTGTGTACATCCATACCAAACACTTACTGTACCTACTTGTCTGTTCAGGCACAGATGGTGTCAAAGCATCTAAGCTGAAATACGAGATAAGCATTGTGGTCCTTCACAATCAGAATAGCAGAAAAGGGTGGTAACCTATCCATCTTAACTTAATTTTGCACTTATAGTAAAAAAAGGAAATTACTGTGTTCTCTTGATTGTGACAAAAATGAATACAACTGTATCTTCTGGAGAAAAAAAACCTAGCTAAGCATTTTCGAACTGAAGCTCTTCTTTCAAGTTCTTTGATTTCTTCTTTTTTTTTTAGAAAAAGAAACTTTTACGTCAACTAAAGAGTAAACTGGAAAATTCTTGCTTTGTAGGTTGCAATTTTTAATGTCATCGCTTTGCAAATAAATTGCCTGTTTTGTGCCACATGGAAACTAGAAGTAGATCATTGAGAAGTGATAGCATATTTTTATTTATTCCTGAAATGTAGGTACCGCCCACTCCTATTATATGGTTTTGGGGGTCTCACCAACAAGAGTTTAATTTTACCAGAATGGACATTACAATCCACCCCTTTATTCTGAAACTATCACCAGGCTGGGTTTGGTTCTGATTTGCAAAGGGCTAAGGAAGCCTTTTCCATTTGGATGTCCTCCATTATGTAGGCGTTAATTCCCCAGCAAGTGTGGTCATTGCTGAGAATATTGGAAGTTGAAGGTCTCATACATGAAGGGCAGTAACGTGGCGAATACTAGATTAACATGCTTACTGACCTCTGGGATTCTAGGCAGATGTCTCATATTAAAGGGCATTTGTCATTCTGTTTTAGACACAGATGAATTAGCTAACATGACATGATATCTAAGGAAAATATCCTGAGTGATGATATGTGCCTCAAGCATATCAACCCACTTGATTATATGTATTTTGGCTCAGCTGTCAAGCACAAAATGGGATCAAATATGTGACGTGCTTCAAGCTGATGCTCTTTCTCTTCCATGGGATTATTGTGTCTTTACAGCCATCTAACAGTGGAAACCCAAGTGAACATGCTTACAGCCCCATACCACATGAAGCTTTCAGCGTTGGGTCCTTCTCTTCTTGTATTTAGGACCTTTTCTCAGATAAAGATCCAGCATTTCTCTTCTTCTCTTTCCTTATTTCATGCTTCCTCCCTTTTCCAGAATGGTGTCGAGCAGTGGACAACCTCACTGCACATAATTTTGATACTCCACCACTGAATAGATGGAAGCTATGGTTGGTAGGCTCAGAAAGGACAGTAAAATGTGTGTTGCAGTGCTTGCAGATGCCGTGTGTTGGTGTTTCCTGCAGCTAACCGTTAAATGAGGAAGTAATAAAACTTCTTGAAAAATTTGCATGCAAATATAGCCCCGTGTCCAAAATTATGTAATATGTGATCCCTTCCAAAGGAAAGAGGCTATCCAACGTATAGTCCCGTCATGAAGGACAAGAAGATACTTTGGTTTGATCCAACAGGATTTTCTATATTCCCTCACCCATCAAGATAAAGATTGGGGATGTTTTCATTTCTTCTGCAACTGATGTAAGCATTTGCCTGCGCTATAAGATTTTTGTCTCTCTGCATGTGACAGAGATACATCTGGTGGGGATCATCAGTAAGCAACAGCACAGCCCATGTGGTTAACAACTAATTTTAGACAGCCAGTCTGCAGCGTTTCCTTCGCTTCTAGTACAACCAGTTCCCAAGCAGTTTGCAACAAAGAACCTCTGGTTTTGCTTGGGTGCAGGGCAATAAAAACACACCCACTGGTGGCTTGTGTGGGAGTTCAGCCAAGAGACAAAATCTCCCCAAAGTGCACATTTATTATTGTTTAAAAGAACAGCTGAAAGAAAACCCATGGAACAACTGATGCTGGACCTTCAGTGCTGCTGTTCAACAAAGGGTGGAAAATAAGAGATTCATGATGGTTAGCCCATCAGCTCTGCCATTTTTTAGCTGCTCATTTTAAAATGGGGATATGGAGAAAACATGTGGGCACCAGAAAAGCAGGCATAGCATTTATGCAAAAAGAGTTAGGCTTGAAATGCACATTCCTATGAAGTGTATGCAGTGGAGAAGACATTTGGGTATGTTGTTCACATATAAATTGTCTCTGTTTAAAATTCAGTTATCTTTATTACCATAGGAGAACTGTAGATTTCTAGGGTTGGAAGGAATGTTAGAGGACATCTGATCCAGTGTCCCAGTCTGAATAGTAAAGGATCCACTACAACAGGGGTCTTCAAACTTGGCCCTTTTATGACTTGTGGACTTCAACTCCCAGAATTCCTCAGCCAGACATGCTGGTTGAGGAATTCTGGGAGTTGAGGTCCACAAGTCATAAAAGGGCCAAGTTTGAAGACCCCTGCACTACAATATCTCTGACAAATGTTGACCAATGTTTCTCAGTTTTGGAAGCTTGAAGACGTGTGGATATCATTCCCCAAAATTTCTCAGTCAGCATGTTGGCTGGGGATTTCTGCTACTTGAAATCCATACATCCTCAAACTGCCAAGGTTAGGAAATACTGATCTAGTCTTTGTTTGAAGGAGTCTAGTGAAGAATTCACCACTTTACATGGTGGTTTGTCCCTTTGGCAGACAGCTTGTCCAGTTAGGAAGTTAATTCTGATGTCTAGTTGGCTACATTATATGGAAAAGAGTTGCACCAGCTAACTCGACTTGCGGACAACTCGGAGCCCCACAAGCTTCTCGCCTCCCCAAACTGCCGGCAGCCAAAGGTGTGTGCATCTGTGCGTACGCACAGCATGCCAAAGCAGATGTTCTTCTCCCAATCCCAGACATCCGAGATTAACATTTCCCTGTCTGGTAGTCCTTGCAAAACAGGAGATGGAGGGCAAAGCTGAGTCAAACTTCTGCCTTGACAGATCTCTGGAGAACAAGAAGAGGAGGCAGGGGAGCAGCGCTTCCCGGGTCCTGCATGAGGGAGGGAATCCTTTCAAGAAGGATGCTAGCTTGTTGGGGCAGTCTTCCGTCACACAGCTCCCTGCCACCCTTCCTTCTCTCCAGAGATCTTTGTAATTCAACCAAGAATTTGGCCTGCTTCACGCAAGCACACATTCACACACTATTCCAAATTTGGAGACTTTTATTCACATCTGAGGTGGCAAGCTGCCAATCATGCCTGGGCTTGGGGAGAAGAACCTCTCCTTTCTCTGTGGATAAAAGTCCCCAAACTTGGAATGCGGTGTATGTGTGAGAGAGAGAGTGCGCGCACACACACTTGGCTGCCGGCAGTTTGGGGAAGCGAGGAGTTTGTGGAGTACCGAGTTTTAGCTGGTGCGGCTTATTCCATGCTGACTCAGCTGTCCTGAGCAGTGGAGCAGAGCTAGCTTCACCTACCCCTGACCTACCCGGCCACGCCTACCCAGCCCCGCCCACCTGGCCGTACCAAGTCAGCCGCACTGAGTGGCATCGAGCCAGCCATGTTGACCTAACCACACCCACCCACCCAGACCTACGTAGTCGTGGCAACCCAGCTGTCACCATCCAGCCACGTCCATCTGGCCCTTTGAGAGCAGCCATAATGCTGATGTCGCCCTCAATGTAATTGAGTTTGATACTGCTGTTCTAGAGGAAATTATTAGACAAGATTTTGAAAAAAAAGGAGGTAGATTTACAGGTGTACAGAATAGATCAGTTCTCTGCATCTTCCTAATAGATGCTAAATTGATATTGTTCTGTAATAACAGGGGACATGAGATGTTATCAAAATCCTTAAATCAGGGGTGTCCAACCTTGGTAACTTTAAGATCTATGGACTTCAACTCCCAGAATTCCTTACTGGCTGGGGGATTCTGGGAGCTGAAGTCTACAAGTCTTAAAGTAACCAAAGTTACCTTAAACAGTTGCTACTTAACGAAACTAACCAGTCAAACTAATCAAAAACCAAACCTAGACGCAGTCTTCTAAAATTACCATGGGGACACTTTTCATTGTCATTAATGAGTTTTGAAAAGAGAAATGTTTTTTTTTTGTATTTAAATTTTATTATTTTTCATTTAAAAAAACACAAACATGAATCTTTTATCACAATATCAACCAAAGAAAATAAAACTAAACAAAACATTCACAGACGTGTCCGGTGTACCCCTCCCGCACCACCCTCTTCCACTTGCCACTCCTTCCTCCTCCCATTCTACCACCACTCCTCCTTCCTCCCTCTTTCCTACTTCCCTTCCACCCTCAAACCATCCCGTCCTGTGCAGTTGGGGCATCACCGGACACCTCCTTAAAGAAAAAAATCATACATATAAATCTATAATACAAACCTACCCTTTTCCCCCCTCCCCCCCCGGACTTCCCAAAGCTAATCTAGGAAATAAACAAAAAAATATCCAAATCTATCATAACTACTCCATATTACTACACACTAGTATAAACTTGCTCTGACTCTAAAATAAAGTGAAAGGGAAGTTTTGATCAATCAGTCCAACCCTTCTGCCTTAGAAAAGTTTATTGATGTGGAACACTAGTTATATGCCACTATTTTTTTGACCCTGTTCTTATGCCTTTATGAGCAGCTTGGCAAAAACATCAAATAGATTTTCTTATCAGCCAATCAAGGTTTTCAGAGTTTTGCCTCCTTAATTCCTCTGCATGGAGATATTGACTTAGGCATATGAAGGAGGCCTCTGTTAAAACATATAAAAAAACATAGATAGCACCTTTGAACTCCAAGTTGCATGACAATAAATGAGCAAATCCTACTGCAGTTTCACTGCCATTTCCTGATGTTGAGGTGGACCCATTTTGCCACCTGCTACAACTCTATGCCAGGATTGTTACATCTTTAGCTATTGCAGGGGTGTCAAACTCAATTTCATTGAGGGCTGCATCAGCATTGTAGTTGTCCTGGGGGGGGGCTGGGTAGATGTGGCCAGGGTGGGCACGGCCTACTGGGTGGGCGTGGCTGGAGTGGGTGTGGCCTACTGGGTGGGCATGGCCAGCTCTACATCATTCGCGTCAAGGGTGCCTGTGGGGGCCTGGGCAGGAGTGGGACAGATCTGAGGGTCTCTGGCAGAAGGGGGTGGGACCGGGGCAAGCACCAAGGCATGGTCCACTGGAAGAGCCTGCTGAAACCCCTCCCCCGGAGCCCATCAAGCCAGATATGTGAAGTAGGCGAGGGCCATTTGCTGGCCACTTCCAGGCGATGGTGCATTTCTTCATTCCTCACAAAGAATGACATCTCCCCAGTGCGCACCCAGGGGGCGGGGCCAATGCGGCAGGGGCCGGTCCCTTGCTGTTTCCAGATGGCCTTGCGGAGCTAAAACTGAATGCGTTTTAGCATAGATGGCCACCACAAAATTGTACATTGGCTCCCGGGCGGCCAGGACCGGGGGCAAGGCAGCGGGGGCCATTCCCTCACTGTTTCCAGGATGGCTTCGCGGGCCACATGAAAACCACGTTGCGGGCCGCATCTGGCCCCCGGGCCTTGTGTTTGACATGTCTGAGCTATTGCATGAGAAGTAGTAGATCAACTCGTGAAATAATTCCCATCCTTGCCGCTGAATAAGAAGGCAGACTTCATCAGTTGAATTCCTGGTTCTCAAACCTCTTTCAAGTACGCAGAAGCCTGCCAAGAAGGGAATAACCATATAACTGCTTCTTTCTTGGTAGAAAATAGCCACGCTCTGAGGTATTGGATAGATATTTTGGAATAGCATTAAGTCATCCCCTCGGCAGCATGTCACCAATGGTGCTCCTTTCAGCTTTATAAAAACACAAATTGCAAAGCAGGCCAGTACATAAAGACTGGATGGCTCTTTTTTTTTTTGGCTGCATTTAGCAACGTCTGCTGGGCTGTTTTGTTCCAAGTTCTTTAAGAAGACTCCCTTCTGCTATTTGCATCTTGGGAGATATTGGCTGGAGTTTTGTTTGTACATAATCAGAGTTCATGTGCAGATTGTAAGCACTTGGGAGGGAATAGCAGTCAAGAAGCCGTCAGTAAGCACAAAATGTTCCCCTGGCATCTCCTAGAAACCCCAAACACATTGTAGCACAAGCCTTTCTGTTGTTTTCTCTTGACTTGTTAACTTTTACTGACCATTTTCTTTCTCCAAATTCTTCCCTAGGGTAGCCTCGATTTTGAACGAGTGGAAAATTAAATTCTTCAATGTAAATAATTGTGAAAAGTATTCTACTGTAACTTATGCTGAACGCCGTTCTTATACAGCAGTGATGGCGAACCTTTTAGAGACCGAGTGCCCAAATTGCAACCCAAAACCCACTTATGCATCGTCAGGTGCCGAGTGGGTGTGGCCCATTGGCTGGGCGTGGCTGCGGTAGTAACGGCAGACTGGGTGGGGCTAAAAAGTTCAATCAATCAATTCCAACTTTGCAAGATTTTTTTTTCCCGCGAGAAGTTGAAATTGACTGATTGATTGAACCTTTTTTTTTTTTTGCACACAGTGGTGGAGGCCTCAAGCGAAAAGGTTTTATAAAACCCAGCTGAAGGCCTAGGACTAGGGCGACAGTGCGCATGCCCACAGAGAGGGCTCTGAGTGCCGCCTCTGGCACCCGTGCCATAGGTTCGCCACCACTGTTATAAAGATATTCCTTGACTTACAAGAATTCGTTCAAAGTTACAATGGTAGCAAAAAAAGCGACTTCTAGCTTACGCCCATCATAGCATCTCCATGGTCATGTGAACAAAACTCATGCACTTGGCAACTGACATGTATTTATGACAACTGCTGTATCCTGGAGTTATGGAATTGCCAATTTGCAACCTTTCCAGCAGCTTCTGATAAGCAAAGACAATGGGGGAAGGTGAATTCGTTTAACGGCCTCAGGATTTATTTAACAACTGCAGTGATTCACTTAACAACCATGGCATAAAAGGTTGCAAAATCTGGTGCGACTCATTTAACGGTGCTTAGCAATGGAAATCCTGGTCCCAATTGTGGTTGTAAATCAAGGACTGCCAGTAATAATTAAAAGAAAAGGATGAATAGTTTGTATTTTTTCCACAGCATCTTAACCATAGGACAGTGGTGGCGCGCACACCATGTGGGCACGCGCACCATGCCCTGGAAATGGCAACCATCCCTCTTCAATCAGCTGCCCGCTAACTCGCCAAGGTCCCACATGGCCGGATGCATCCCAGCATGGCTGGTTTCCCTCCCCCCTGTCCCATCCCTCCTGGTCTCGCATGCTCTCCTTTTTCCAGGCACGATCCACTGCATCTATGCTCCTCTGTACTGCTGGTGGAGGGCTGCGGAGCCCCAGAGTGCGCCGGTTGAGGAGCCGGCAGGCTGTGGCTGCTGGACACCGTTGGCCCCCATGCGCTTGCTGGCCTCTGTGTGCGGGGGCCGATGGTGTCAGGCAGCAGTGGCCCCGGCCCCTGCCTCGCCTTGTCCCGTGGCAATGGTACCCCCGCCCTGCCTTGCCTCACCCCGCAGGACGAGCCTCCTGCCCACCGCCCCACCTACCAGAGACCCCCTGGATCTCCCCAGCCCTGCCCCCATAGGCATCCCTCCCCACGAGCAACATTGAGGTGACCACGCCCACCTTGGCCACGCCCACCGTCTGCCATGACCACCACAGCCACACCCACCGAGTGGGCCACACACACCCGGCCATAAATAAGTGGGTTTTGGGTTGCAGTTTGGGCACTCGGTCTCTAAAAGGTTCGCCATCACTGCCATAGCAAGACCTTTCTGTATGCCAAATATATATTGGCTAAAAAAATCTCATTGATGAGTTTTTTGGTTTGCAGAAAGCTTTGATGAATTGCATCATCTCTCTGAATGTGAGTCAGGTCACTTGGATGTTTCACGGAGGTGAGGTGGCTGCTTCTATCTGCACACACAGAGAAGCCTTCCCTTACAGCTGGAAGTGGATGGAACTATTTCTGATATAAACATTATCTCTTAAGATTTGGAAATGTTGTTTCTACTCGTGCAGTTAAAAACAGCTTTTGCTTGCTTTAGAGCCAGATGACATGTTGATTCATAGTTTGTCATCAGCTACAGTTTCAAGGTTTTTTTTTTCCACATGTAAAATAGTTATGCCAGAAATCCTGCATCTTATACCTGTCCAACTGATTTGTTTCCTTGTTGGAAAATTTGGCATTTATCTCCATTAAATATAATTTTCAACTCATTTCTCCAGAACACTTTGAAGTACAGGTAGTCCTCGACTTACAACAATTCATTTAGTGACTGTTCGAAGTTACAACAGCACTGAAAAAAGTGACTTATGACTATTTTGCACACTTACGACTGTTGCAGCATCCCATGGTCATGTGATCAAAATTCAGATATCTGGCAACTAATTCATATTTATGACGGTTGCCGTGTTCCAGGGTCATGTGACCTTCTGATAAACAAAGTCAATGGGGAAGTCAGATTCACTTAACAATCATGTTACTAACAACTGCAGTGATTCACTTAATAACTGTCGTAAGAAAGGTTGCAAAATGGGGCAAAATTCACTTAACAAATGTCTCACTTAGCAACTTAAATTTTGTCGTAAGTCCAGGATTACCTGTATCTCTTCCATGCCACTAGTGATCCCACCCAGTTTTGTGTCATGTGGAAATTCAGTTTGCATTCCCTTATCCAAGTCATTAACAGAAGCTTAGGAGTAGAGGCCCAGCATAGATCCCTCTGAAAGCCCACTTAAGCTCCTACTCCACTTTGATGAGGAACTACTGATGAGCTCTCCAAATCCCACACATTTCAGTATCAAGCCCTCCTGATCAAGTCTGTCATATCTCAGCTGAATCATCTTGTGCCAGCAGTGCATTATCCAAGTACGACAGACCATGATCTCAGAAACTAAGCCTATCGGTAGCTTGCCCATAATTAGTCAACAATATTTGTGGCTCACGGTTGAATGGTGGGGCCCAGTTGTTTTTTTTATGTTTCAATCCTCAAACTACGTGACATCATCAGTGCCTGATGGCATTACCTATCCAGTTTGGATAATGAAAACATCTGCAAGAAAACAACCAAGCTCAGAGAGCATAAAGGATGCCCCACCGCCCATAATCAGTCATTTCCCTGTCCTTTTTTTCTCATTCAGGCCAGTCCTTTGCTATGAGAACATCACCAAGATTTCTTCTGAAAACATCTAAGCTCAAGTTATACTGTCTTATTTGTCCCTATGTAGACTTCGTGAATCTTAGTATCTTTACTGAAACTCATATGGTATCAGTCCATTTCCTTACTACCAAACCCTTGAAAGAAATACCAAATCCAACATCATGGCAAGAGCTAAAATAATTTATTTGTTAAACAGACTATTCAAGTGGACTGGAACAGCAAACGGGACAGTCAATGTCTCTTTTTAAGAATTGTTCTGACCATTTCCACACATAATTAACAGAGGAACAACTGTCAAAATGCACTCTCAGCAACAACCTAAATATAGGAAAGGGTTAATATTTTTCTACCCTCCAAGTGATCCGGTCCTATTATCACATTTCTCTTCAAAGCAACAGCTTAGGGCTTAAAACGATGGCTTCTTACTCTACCCTCTAAGAATTATGTACAAGAAAAGTCCAACTGCCTGGTCAACTTTCATTGTGCAAGCTCAAGGTCAGCAAAGGTCAGCACTGTTGAATTGAAATAATTAACCCTTCCCATCTGAAAATAAAAAGGGGTTTGGGTTTTTTTTTGGGAAAACTGATTACATCTCCTTAGTTATAAAAATCACACTATCCTCAAGCAGTGTGAAAGTGACTAAAAAAGAAAACCCTATTTTTTTAATAAATATACTTTATTGGATCTGGTGAAAAAAAACAACAATAGTTCTGGATTGTCATCAGAGTTGTGGGAAAACACAGAACGAAACCACTGAAAGTTTTAAAACGGGGCTACACTAATCCTGGATCTTTCCACATCAAACAAATTGCTATATTTCAACCTAAAGAAGGTGTGAAGCCCAAGAGCTGTTCAATGGGTTTGTATCTCCATTCATCTGCCTCCAGTTCTTCCACTAAGCCAGCGAGTTTTTCCATTCGAGCAACTTGCTGATCTGTATCAGAAAATTAAAAATGGTTTTCAATCAACTTTTGGTTAAGCCTTTTAGTGTACTATAATCTGCATATAATGTCTTAAAGCAGAAAAATCTTTTATCACAAGAAAATTAACTAGTTAGAATCCACACAATTTGTTTTCATTCTATGATTCACAAGACATTATCAATCCACAAGACAGGATAAAGATATTAAAAATAAACAAATTCTATTCAAAAGATCCTCACATTTATTTTTCAATTGCAGGAAAATAAATGTATTATTCCTACTGCTCCAGTTCTAAATCCTACAAAAGCTCTTTTAGATCCGACTTTATTCCAGCAATACTGCTGTTTCTCTTAGAAACTGTTAACCAGTGAAAATACTTCAGAATAATTCAGTGTTTCTCAACCTTGACAATTTTAAGGCATGTGGACTTCAACTCCCAGAATTCCACAGCCAGCATTGCTGGCTGTGGAATTCTGGGAGTTGAAGTCCACATGCCTTAAAATTGTCAAGGTTGAGAAACCTGCTTCAGATAATCGCTATATAAATAGATGTTGGAAAATATCCTTCAAGCTATGAATAAGGCCAAAATATTTGTTTTCTAGAACAACTGTACTGCATGCAAGCCAATTAAAAAAAATCAGCTATGATATATCTTAGCTTAAATATTAAACACTTTCACATACAGTGATATGTTATTTATTCTGTCATCTGTTACAGCTGATATATCACAAGGAAGCTAAAACAAAGTTGTTGTATTACACTGAGATTCTTCATGCCTTTATCTATCAGGTGGTTTTTATTTCGTCAAAATACTCAAAAATGTCACATACACTAATGGTCCAAGAAAAGCCATAAGCAAAACAATAAAAAACCAGTCAGTATTAGAGCAGTTGACAATGAATGGTAACAGAATAATTGAAGGGGTTGGGCAAAAGACATATTTTAAATGGTTGGTGGCATACAAATAGTCCTCAGGTTACGACCACAATTGAGCTCAACATTTATGTTGCTAAGTGAAATATTGGTTAAGTGAGTTTTGCCCCACTTTATGACCTTTCTTGCCACAGTTGTTAAATGAATCACTGCAGTTGTTAAGATAGTAACACGATAAGCTTTCCGATTGACTTTGTCAGAAGGTTGTAAAAGCTGATCGCATCACCCTGTAACTGTCATAAATATGAACCAATTGCCAAGCATCTGCATTTTGATCATGTGACCATGGGGTACTGCAATGGCTGTAAGTGTGAAAAATGGGCATAAGTCACTTCTTTCAGAGCCATTGTAACTTTGGTCATTAAATGAACTGTTGTAAGTCAAGGACTACCTGTATTCTATGCTAAGGCAGTGCCCAATCACAATGAGGTCATATTTCCTCTTTGAAGTAGACAAACCTAAAGAATAAGAAAGCTATTCCACAGTGACTGGACAATCATAACTACGGGGAAAGTTGGATTTTGTTTTTGTTTTAACATGGATGTGTTAACATCAAGTTTGTTCTGCCAAAGCTTCTTCAACAGATGTTCATTGACATCCTACATTTAGCCATAGGTAATTCTGTTTCCCAAGGAGGTTAAGAAATTCTTATGTCTTTAAAAGGGATTCCCTATTAAATTAAATCTTCAATAGTCTTAATACTTGGATTGAATATTTATCAATGTAGTAAATGTTTATAAATATGTATAAATCTGTATGAGTGTTGATAACATTTAATTATTTTGAGATTGGAAAAAATTATGAAGTTGCAATGTTGTACTAAAATAAACTTAACATGGGACAAAAACAGAACCCCCCCTAAGACTTCCCTGAAAAAAGCTCCAAAAATCTTGGCCTCACATGTATTATATAACAGCATTAATAGTTAAGTGCCATTGATTCAGACTAAGACCCAACAATCAAAATGCTGACAAGCTAGAGATGTTTTTAATAAGAACTTGTAGAGTGTCTTCCAAAGATATTCCAATAACTGTATCTGGAATTATCCATTCATGCACTTTATCTATTCTCATCTTCTCCTTTTCTCAATCTTGAATACTATTTTTCCTCATTCATCATCTCACCCCACATGCCTAAGCATGGGAGTTTCTGTTTGCTGAACATCACCTCAACACAACAACCGGCGTTTATTTGGTTCAGAACTGAATGAGTGGTTAGTATTTATAGTCATCAAAAAGACAGTGTCTAGGTTTCAATTTCACACAGATCCACTTGAAAGACCTTTGTTTTAATGATTCTAATCTTTGCTGCCGTTGAAATATTCTTATAAACTTGCCTAAATTTTTCACTGCCATCTTACCTAGAAGAAATCTCCTCTTTGTCTAGAACATAACAACTGAACAGTTGACAGTGAAAAGTGAAGGTAATAGTAGATAGCTGACATAACCCTTGTCATCTTCGTTTTTAACATTAGCCCATATTTTCCATTTTCCTTTTTTTAGTTTCATTATGAGGTTTTCACTTTTCGCAAAGTAGGCTTTTCCAGCTTCACAATGTTTTGACCTATTTTGATTCCAGCTATCATCTTCTTCAAACTGACCTTCACTCAAATTGGAACACTTTCCTTGTTATGAGAGGTGACCTAAAGACTATTTACCCCCCGCTACTGAAGATCCTGGGGGGGTGTCACATCAGACAGTTTCTTCCTGGTGAGATTTAACTTCTTACCTTTTATGCTAACAGAGAAGAGATAAAGAAACACTAACAATGCAATGTTTTATTGTGCTGGTTGTTTTTTGCACAGCTGAACAAACAGATTTTATACACAATCGTTAGCCCTAACATGTTCTACATTATAGCATAATCTAGAGCAGTGTTTCTCAACCTTGACAATTTTAAGGCATGTGGACTTCAACTCCCAGAATTCCACAGCCAGCAATGCTGGCTGTGGAATTCTGGGAGTTGAAGTCCACATGCCTTAAAATTGTCAAGGTTGAGAAACACTGATCTAGAGCAGGGAAATCCAACCGTGGCAACTTTAAGACCTGTGGACTTAAAGTTGGGGAATTCTGATGGCTGGGGAATTCTGAGAGTTGAAGTCCACAAGTCTTAAAGTTGCCAAGATTGGACACCCCTGCTCTGAACCTTAAAATTGTCCATTTCTCTGTAGACCCAGAAGGAATATATCTACAAAATTGAAAATTCGCAAGAGACTCTGGTAGAACAGCCATCTAATCAAGCATAAAACTTACTTTATGGAAAAACAATATTTTAAGAACTCTTGGCCAATCTCTTTGGCCACAGAGTATGATTGAAAATAGCAAGTGATGAAGTTTCCTACAAAAAGAGTTACTCTAATCAGATACTTTCTTCCAGAGTTCTGTTCCATTTTGATAGCATTTCAGAAGCAAGTAAACTGATGCCAATATATCACATGAACCAAGTATAAGGAGGAAGAGATGGTGAAGCGAGATGAGATATAAACCAGATGACCCAGAAAGAAAGATAGCAATCTTTATTAACAGCAAAGATATGGCTCACAAAGCTTTCTACTATGAGTACAATGTTCATAGCTTGTTTTCTGAGTACAACAGCATCAAGTAATAGGAGTTACAATCTTATCTCCTGGTTAAATACACCATATAGATAAAACTTTGTTTTTGCTTTTTTATTACACAGGATAATATTGTGACAATAGGTTCATTATACATCTGCTATATTTTTATTATGTTCTGTTCTATCCTGCTGTTTTCAATACAGTAAGGTATTTGTATTACCTTACTGAATTTCTATACAGGTAGGTCTGAAACAACATACAAATCCACTGCTACAACACAGTTCGTGAGTTATTTACTTACCGTGTTTTACCTGTTTTAGTGTGGATGCAACTTGATAGCTGAAGACAGATTCACAAAGGAATCGTTCTGACCCATCTGTAAATAGAGCAAAAGAAAGTCTAAAATATTTATGATCCTGAAAAGCCTTCTAAGAGTATCACAAAAAGCAACAGTCTTATTTTTGTACCAAGGATGTATAAATTAACAAGTGTCTACATTCATATAATAATGACAAAAACCTAAACCAGACTAATAGTTTAGCCTCTGATCCAACAGTGACTAGCCAGTTGTTTCCAGGAAACTCAGTATATGCGCAACAACAACATTATTTTCTACTGTCATCTTCAAGCAACGGATTCTCATATATTTGGATGACAGTTGTTGGGAATTGTATGCTGAATCCTTGGTCTGATCCAGCCATTTTCTCACTGGCATGCACCTTCCCTTCCCTCCCCCCTCCCCTAGCTGCATTAATTTCCTATAAGCTTCCAGATAAAATTCAAGATGCTGGTTAGCACCCATAAAGCCCTATAAGGCACACAATTTATTTGTGAGGCCACCTCTCTCTAAAGGTATTGGCCTGTCTGTCATGCTCTAAGAGATAGGCATGCTTTGAATCCCTTATTTAAAATAATGCCATTTGATGGGATGTATGCCTTTTCTACTGCAGGTCCTCCTGTCTGGAACCATCTCCTTCCTAATATTTGTTTGGTGTTGACCCTGTTGGTCTTTAGAAAGACATTTCAAACCTGGCTTTTCCTTGAGTGCCAGGGCCAGACACAAAATTACTGGATTTCCATTGGGAGAGAGGTACTACTGATGACTTCCTCACTATCTACTAAAGCAGTGGTTCTCAACCTTTTTAATGCCGCGACCCCCAACCGGTCGTAAGTCGAGGACTAAACCGGTCGTAAGTCGAGGACTACCCAACCGATCGTAAGTCGAGGACTTTCCCTGCCTGGGAGCGCCGCGCATGCGTGGTTCCGCCCCCTGTGCTGGCCGAGGCGTAGCTTGCAAGCGGCAGAGACGGAGCAGGCCGACCACCAGCTGGCCCAGCCCGAGGGAGGTAAGGCACCTGCCGGAAAAAGGGGGAAAAAAATGGACAAAAAAAATGGCGGACAGCCTTGCTTGGCGACCCCCGTGAAATGGTTGATCAACCCCAAATGGGGTCGCGACCCATAGGTTGAGAACCACTGTACTAAAGGTTTGTATGGGATTTTTGTATGGAACTGTTTATTATGTTTTCCTTATTTTTTTGATTTCATGCAAGCCACCCCCATTATTGCAGTGTTTGAATTGGACAACCATATGAGTGCATAAATGATTGGCAATTCAAATGGTATAAAAACATCCCAGATTTAATTTCTAGCATCTCCTCAAAATGCTAGGATAGACTTCATCTGAAACCTCAGACAGCCATTACTAGCCAGTCTAGGGGACAGATGGATGTTAAGCTCTAACTACCATAATATGAGACAGTTCTTTATAGCCATATTATGCTGAAATATTGGAACAAAGCATTTCATGGTTCTTGCGTATTGTTCACAAGATCAATGCCACTTCACTTCTCTTTAAATAAACTCGAAACGAAATGCATCCTTGGAAAAAAAATCATATCATGGATACCAATACTTAAATTACATTTTAATAGACCTTCAAGACTGCTGCAAGACTAGCACATTATCTGTGGTCAAGGATAGGAGAAACTCAAGGCTCTGAAAACAATACATTCTCCAAGAAACCTTTACTTCTAGGGATGTTATGGGTTGCTCACCCATAAATGGCAAATAATAGCCTGCTAAGCTGATAACAATAGAGACCTGACAGTACATGTTGAGGTATTTCATATAAGGAATGAATTGAATTTAGTTATTTTAATTCACAAACATGACATCTAAGTTAATTGATTTAAGTCAGAAAATTATCTTGTTCTCTCAACTGACCAGTTACAATTCTCATAAATACAGGATCCCTGCTACTTGGCATTATCGACTTTCAAACATGCCATTATACAATCTCTGAGGTAACCATCTTTATGAACTTGGTATCGTCCAGATGTTCTAAATTGTAATTCCTATCATCCCATTCACGACAGCTGCTTCTGGAGGCACCAATTGCAGAACTGATTGTCTAAGTCTAAGACATGGCTGCCCAACCTGTTGATACCTAGAAATCACTTTTACAGTGAGGGAAAAAATTATTTGATCCTCTTCTGATCAGTCTATAATTTTAATGGTAGGTTTATTTTAACAGTGAGAGACAGATTAACAGCAAAAAAATTCAGAAAAATGCATTTCAAAAAAGTTATAAGTTGATTTGCATTTTAATGAGTGAAATAAGTATTTGACCCCTTCTCAAAACATGAATATTTGGTGGCAAAACCCTTGTTGGCAATCACAGAGGTCAGACGTTTCTTGTTGTTGGCCACCTGGTTTGCACACATCTCAGAGGGGATTTTGTCCCACTCCTCTTTGCAGATCCTCTCCAAGTCACTAAGGTTTCAAGGCTGACATTTGACAGCAAAAATCTTCAGCTCCCTCCACAAATTTTCTATGGGATTAAAGTCTGGAGACTGGCTAGGCTACTCCAGGATCTTAATGTGCTTCTTCTTGAGCCTTTGTTGCCTTGGCCGTGTGTTTTGGGTCATTGTCATGTTGGAATACCCATCCACGACCATTTTCAATGCTCTGGCTGAGGGAAGGAGGTTTTCACCCAAGATTTGACGGTACATGGACGTCCCTTTGATGCATGTTCATTGGCAAACTTCAGATGGGTCTGTACATTTGCTTTCTTAAGCAGGGGCACTTTACAGGTGCTGCAGGATTTCAGTCCTTCATGGCGCAATGTGTGACCAATTGTTTTCTTAGTGACTATGGTCTCAGCTGCCTTGAGATGATTGACAAGATATTCCCATGTAGTTCTAGGCTGATTCCTCACAGTTCTAATGATCATTGAAACTCCATGAGGTGAGATCTTGCATGGAGCCCCAGACCGAGGGAAATTGATAATTATTTTTTGTTTCTTCCATTTGCGAATAATCGCACCAACAGTTGTAAACGTCTCACCAAGCTGCTTGGCGATAGTCTTGTAGCCCATTCCAGCCTTCTGTAGGTCTACAATTTTGTCCCTGACATCCTTGAACAGATCTTTGGTCTTGGCCATGGTGGAGAGTTTGGGATCTGATTGACTGATTGCTTCTGTGGACAGGTGTCTTTTATAAAGGTAATAAACTGAGATTAGGAGCACTCCCTTTAAGAGAGTGCTCCTAATCTCAGCTTGTTACCTGTTTAAAAAACAACTGGGAGCCAGAAATCTTGCTGATTAATAGGGGATCAAATACTTATTTCACTCATTAAAATGCAAATCAATTTATAACTTTTGGGTTGTTATTCTGTATCTCACTGTTAAAATAAACCTATCATTAAAATTATAGACTGGTCATTTCTTTGTCAGTGGGCAAACATACAAAATCAGCAGGGAATCAAATATTTTTTTCCTTCACTATAACATGTATTCTTACTTTTTAGCTGATTCTTAGCAGTTGTAGATTTTTGTAGTTAAGATTCTTTCAGATGCTACAATTTTCACGTCTTACATATCTGAAAACGGTGGGAAATGGCATTGCCCATTTTCAGAGGACGTTCTTGGCAAAATAAACAGCTCTGGTCTACAGAAGACACAGAAATGACGAGCTACTCTCATTTCCAAACCCCTCATTTTGTTCAGCAAATCTAAAAAAAGATCGCTGGTAGTAACTTTCCCAATTCACATCTGCTTAACTCTAGATCAGTGTTTCTCAACCTTGACAATTTTAAGGCATGTGGACTTCAACTCCCAGAATTCCACAGCCAGCATTGCTGGCTGTGGAATTCTGGGAGTTGAAGTCCACATGCCTTAAAATTGTCAAGGTTGAGAAACACTGCTCTAGATCTTTCCTTGGAAAAATGGAATCACGAATCCCCCAAAACAAGTATAAAATTGAGATGGCAATTGCACAACAGGGAACAAAAGTTTCATGTGTCCCATCTTGGAGACACAATGGAAGGTAGGAATCGTCAGCAAAGCATTTAAAGGCATCGATGGTCCTGTGAAAAGCCTGTGTTGATGAATGCCAGGTTCCTTGCCCAACAAATTTGATTTTATTTAGATTAATTTAAAAAAAAAAATGAATCGCTGCAAACTACCAGTCTCAAACAGAATCTTTAGTCTGCTTTATAGCAGAGTAGCTGAAGCTGAAAAAGCAGCTGTATATAAGCGTAATCCGTTGGCAAGTGTGTTTATGCATGTATATACTGCCCTCTATAGTAAAGCACAATTTAACTGCTTTCCTGGAACCAACTCAGCACTCAGTTCTTCAGGACTCACTGACATAATATAGCTGGCTTATTCCTACTCCGTTCTTAGGAGACAGGAGAAACAATTAAGCAAGCAAATTTGCCTGTGGGGCGCTAACTTACGCCAGTCTTATACATCCATAATCTGCTGACACTTAGCTGAATGTCTTGCAACTTATTATTATTTAGTCTGCTGCAGGAGCTTTTGATATTTAGGGCTTAACACACTGCCAATATAACATTAGTTGATGTTGGTCTAAACAGGGCAGTGTCCTGTTTTTCTTAGGAGGTGATTGTTTGCCCACGGCCCAGAAAGAGCCAGTATGAAAGCTAGCGTGGTAGAGCGGGTGCTGAATTATGACTGAAGAGACCTAGATTCAACTAATGCTCAGGCATGGAAATTTGCAGAGTGATTTGGGGCAAGTCACTCAAGAGTTCAACCAATCTCACAAAGGTGTTAATGCAGGAATTAAATGAAAGAGAATTCCAGTGAAAATACCTTAAGCTCCTGGACAAAACTCTAGCAAACGAACATTCACCAGTCCTCTGGCGGTAGGAAAGGTGAGGTGTGTCATCATCGTCATCATAGTTGGAAGGGACCATGGAGGTCTTCTAGTCCAATCCCCTGCTCAAGCAGGAGACTCTATTCCAACAGTCCCCAACCTTTGTGGCTTGGCAGCCCGGCAGAGGGTGGGAGAGGGGAACCAGCCTCATGAGTAGCGGGCTGGTGCGCATGCAGTCAGGTCAATTTGTGTGAGTGGCGGGCTGGTGTGTAAGTGCATGCGCCCGTTGTTTGACTTGCGCAAGTTGAGCTGCACACGTGCTGGCAAACTGCTCACGCAAGTCAAGCGGCATGCACACATGTGGCCGCACTGGCCCACTGTTCATGCGGGCTGGTTGCAAATAGGCCACAGCCCGGTAGTGGACCATGGCCTGGGAGGTTGGGGGCCCCTGTCCTATACCATTTCAGACAAATGGATGTCCAGTCTCTCTTCTTAAAAGTCTCCAAGTGACGGATCACCCACAATTTCTAGAGGCAAGCTATTCGACTAGTTGATTGTTCTCATTGTCAGGAAATTTCTCCTTAGTTCTAGGTTGCTTCTCTCCTTGGTTAGTTTCCATCCATTGTTTGTTTTGCCTTCTAGTGCTTTGAAAAATAAGTTTGCCCCGTAGGCCAGGGCAAACATGCAACCTTTGTATTTTGTCTTCCTGCAGTTTATTTACAGTTTACATCGAAAATAAAGACATTCTTATTTGTCTGCCCCATCCCATCAAGAGGGTAAGATATTTTTTTTTTGGTAAGGAAGCCTACTACTGGTTTGAATTAACAGTAAAGTGATGTCCTGTTGGAGCTCAACTCATATGTAATCTTAAGGTAGTCCTTGACTTACAACCATTCTTTTAGTGACTGTTTGAAGTTACAATGGAACTAAGAAGAGTGACTTACAAGTAGTCCTTGCATTATAACTCTCACAGTATCCTCACGGTCATGTGATCAAAATTTGGCACTCGGTAACCAGCATCTATTGACAATGGTTGCAGCATCACGGAGTCACTGATTGCTGGATTTGCTTAATGACCACATAATTCACTTAGCAACTGCAGTGTTTCGCTTACCAAACATGGCAAAAAAGGTCATAAATTCAGGTGCGAGTCACTTAACAAGCACCTTGCTTAACAATAGAAATTCTGGTCACAATTGTAGTCATAACTTAAGGACTATCTGTAGTCTCGTTTATAAATTCTGATATAAATTGATTACTCTTAATCTTAACCCAACTATTGCCTGGGAGACACACTTTGAAAGACTGTCTAGTTCAGGGGTGTCAAACTCAATTTCGTTGAGGGCCGCATCAGCATTGCGGTTGTCCTCGGGGGGGTTGGGTAGGTGTGGCCAGGGTGGGCACGGCCTACTGGGTGGGCGTGGCTGGAGTGGGTGTGGCCTACTGGGTGGGCATGGCCAGCTCTACATCGTTCGCGTCAAGGGTGCCTATGGGGGCCTGGGCAGGAGTGGGACAAATCTGAGGGTCTCTGACAGAAGGGGGTGGGACTAGGGCAAGCGCCAGGGCATGGTCCACTGGAAGAGCCTGCCGAAACCCCTCCCCCGGAGCCCATCAAGCCAAATATGTGAAGTAGGCGAGGGCCATTTGCTGGCCACTTCCAGGCGATGGTGCATTTCTTCATTCCTCACAAAGGATGACATCTCCCCAGCGCGCACCCAGGGGGCGGGGCCAATGCGGCAGGGGCCGGTCGGTCCCTTGCTGTTTCCAGACGGACTTGTGGAGCTAAAACTGAATGCGTTTCAGCATAGATGGTCACCACAAAATTGTACATTGGCTCCCAGGCAGCCAGGGCCAGGGCCAAGGTAGCGGGGACCATTCCCTCACTGTTTGCAGGATGGTTTCATGGGCCACATGAAACCACGTCGCGGGCCGCATCTGGCCCCCAGGCCTTGTGTTTGATATGTCTGGTCTAGTTGATTCCCCTTAAAAAAAATCAATATTTTTTCCCATGTTAATTGATGAAGGAGCACAAAGAAGGAAGCTCTGCTGTTGATTGCAGAAGGCTCGTGAGCTGCATCTGCCCTATAAATTGAAAGTTTCCTTTCCTTGGGCTAGCAGCTGTGACATAAAACTGACAGCCAATATCCAGACCATACGAATTCAACAACTCAATATAAAATCACAGTGAGAATAGATAATTCGCTTAAGGCTGTGAAATGCACAAAGAACAAATAGATGTCTTTAATCACTGAATGTCAGAAATGGACATAATTCAAACACAGTGAAGTATCTTTTAAGCCTATTTATTTCAATGAGATTTCAACTTGCTTATGTTCTGGTAGATAGCACCTACTATCTTTTTGAATTCTGCTACTGCTAGTACAGAAACCAACCTAAGGACCCAGAAGAGTTCAAATTCAAGTGTACATTTCCAATCCAAGAAAAGCTACCACTATCACAACAAAAAGCAACTTGTTTCAGTAAGTCTGCTAACATTTTTTCTTCTTTGAACCTACTTCCTTGTTTGCAAAAAAAAAAAAATACACTATGCATGCCACTCACCAAAAACAGTCTTGCAATTTCTCAAATGTATACCCATGTAGAACGACCTGTAATTAAATACTCTTAAGAGTTAGATTTTTGCAATTATGAAATAACCTGGAATTTTCCACAGCATGTCTAGCAACCACAACCTGCCATCCTACAACTGGCACTAAACAGCTACCGTAATTATACTTTCCAGACTAATGAAACTCTTATAAGAATAAACACACCTATTAACCTGAAGGTGAAATAATCATCACTTTAATCTTGATACAAAAAAAACTATATATCACCACTTTAGAGAAAGCTACTGGCAGAAGTAAAAAGAGAGTTTAAGGCCAAAGTCCAAAGAATTGTGCTGCTAATTTTCTACAGATTGCTTTGAACTTTTCTTTCTCAATCGGTATTCTTCATTGCCACATAACTGTTTTTCAAAACTAGCTGAACTGTTTCAAAAGCAGTTGGACCACAAGCTCTCACCACACTGAGGTAAGGCACAGCAGATACAACTATTGCTATTAATATAATTCCGTAATACTTATTCCTGGCCAAATCTTTCCTGCCAGATCCTCCTACAGGATCAGACATAGAACAGAACCATAAGCACTGGCAGAACTCCAACAGAATTTTCTGCTTTGGATTAATAGGTTATCAGCTCCATCATTCTTTTATGTATCTCCACAAGTAAGTTTCCCAATATAGACATGGCAGTTTTACAACTCCAGCCAGGATCAAGTCATTGATTGGACTACAGGTAGTCCTTGACTTACAACCACAATTGAGCCTAAAATTTCTGTTAAGTGAGACATTTGTTAACTGAGTTTTGCCCCATTTTACAACCTTTCTTGCCACGGTTGTTAAGTGAATCACTGCAGTTGTTAAGTTAGTAACTTGGTTGTTAAGTGAATCTGACTTCCCCATTGACTTTGCTTATCAGAAGGTCGCAAAAGCTGATCACATGACCTTGGGACACAGCAACGATCATAAATATGAACCAGTTGCCAAGCATCTGAATTTTGATCACATGATTATGGGGATGCCGCAAAGGTCATAACTGTGAAAAACGATCATACGTCACATTTTTCAGTGCTTTTGTAACTTTGAATGGTAACTAAATAAACTGTTGTTAAGTCGAGGATTACCTGTAGTTTAGCTGGAAGGTAAGCTCAGAACCTACAGAATGGAATAACAACTAGGCCCCATCACCATGTTCCAACTACTTTTAATGAAGTTTAGCTTTATCTAGTATTTAACTTATAAATACTCAAATATTCAAATAAAGGCACATTGTATTAAAAAAAATCGCACTAATGGCAAAACAACATGTAGATTCCATACCGGTCCTAATTAGAGAGAAAACACAAAATTAACATGCTTGAGAATTGGAAAAGGCGTTCTTTCCACATTGAAATAGTATCACCAATGAGTACTAGGCAAATGTCTACACCATCATGAAGAAGATAGTTCTTAGTTTGTTCTCTTTCTTATCAGCTATGACAAAACAATGAAAGGAAATCACCATTACTCAGCATTGTGTTTACACAAAAAGCCAATGCAGTTATTTACGGTAGTACCAGCCAAGTGTAGCTGACACCAGCCCTTCCGCCTGGTACCTTCCAGATCTTTTACATTACACACCTTGATATTCTGAATCACTTATAGCCAATGGCTACTTTGGTTAGAAATTATGGGGTTTACTATCTGACCCATTAGGAATTTTTGTTTTAATACTAGTTTCAATACTTCATTGTATATAACTTGAGGCTAGCAGCCCATGGGTGATGGAGGCTTAGTTATCTTTTCATGGAGTGAATCACACCTGGCATATCAGACATAGCTAATAGAAGGGTTCCTGTTTATGTATTCTTTTGCAATAAAGGTAGACTATTTGTATCCTTCATCCAATCAAAGTAAGGAAGGCAATCTAACTCCCTCCAGGTGTTGTTGAGTTATAATCTTATCATTCCTAACAATGGCCACGTGGCTGGTAACAATGGAAATCCAAAAACTGGTGTATCACAGAAAAGCAACAAAGATGATTAAGGGCCTGGAGGCTATAACGTATGAAGAACAGTTGCAGGAATTGGGTATGTCTAGTTTAATGAAAACAAGGACCAGGAATGACACAATAGCAGTGCTTCAATATTTGAAGGGCTGCCACAAAGAAGAGGGGGTCAACCTATTTTCCAAAGCACCAGAAGGCAAGACAAGAAGCAATGGATAGAAACTCAAGGAGAGAACCGACCTAGAACTAAGGAGAAATTAACCCATGGAACAGCTTGCCTCTAGACGTTGTGGGTACTTCATCACTGGACAGCCACTTGTCTAGAATGGTATAGGGCAGGGGTGTCAAACTCAATTTCATTGAGGGCCGCATCAGCATTGCGGTTGCCCTTGGGGGGCCGGGTGGGTGTGGTCAGGGTGGGTGTGGCCTACTGGGTGGGTGTGGATGGAGTGGGTGTGGCCTACTGGGTGAGCATGGCCAGCTGTACATCGTTCCCGTCAAGGGTGCCTGTGGGTGCCTGGGCAGGAGTGGGACAGATCTGAGGGTCTCTGGCAGAAGGGGGTGGGACCAGGGCAAGCACCAAGGCATGGTCCATTTCTTCGTTCCTCACAAAGGGTGACACCTCCCCAGCATGCACCCAGGTGGCAGGGCTAACGCGGCAGAGGCCGGTCCCTTGCTGTTTCCAGACAGCCTTGTGGAGCTAAGACTGAATGCGTTTCAGCATAGATGGCCACCACAAAATTGTACATTAGCTCCCAGCCGGACTGGGCCAGGGCCAAGGCAGTGGGGGCCGTTCCCTCACTTTCCAGGATGGCTTCGCGGACCACATGAAACCACTTTGCGGGCCGCATCTGGCCCCTGGGCCTTGTATTTGACATGTCTGGTATAGGGTCTCTTGCTTGGACAGAGCATTGGATTAGAAGACCTCCAAGGTGCCTTCCAACTCTGCTATTCTGTTCTATTCCTAGGGAGAGTGCAATTCCCCTCAAAATTGGATAGAAGAATACTCTATCTGCCTCCTTACAGCAGCCAAGTAGCCTACTCTGATGTTAGCACAAGGGAAAAATGTTTACTTCCTCTCTACTGGGATATACTATAGAACAGGGCTTTTCAACCAGTGGTACGGGTACCACCTGTGGTACATTGGCACCTGGCAGGTGGTACGCGACCATGCTAGAAAAATGGTAGCGGGGGAGGGGAATGAGCTGAACCGGTGGCAACACTGCACAAGCCTGAGCGAGAGATGGCTGGAGCTGCAGGGCTGTCAGGGCTCAGCGGAAGCACCAGGATCAATGCCGCTTTCCAACTGATCAGAGCTTCTTCGGCGCTGTCAGGGCTCAGGGGAAGCACCAGGATCAGCACCAAGCTCCAGCTGGAGCTCGGCACTGATCCTGGTGCTTCTGCTGAGCCCAGAAGAAGCACCGATCAGCTGGAAAGCAGCACTGATCCTAGCGCTTCTGCTGAGCCCAGAAGAAGCACCGATCAGCTGGAATGTTGCAGCATCTCCAGGGTCTTGTGATTTACATTCAGATGCTTGGCAAGTGATTCATATTTATGACGTCACAGTGTCCCAGGGTCATGTGAAGTAACAAAAACCTGCTGCAACCACCCAACAGATGGGGAATAAAACCAAACACCACACCACCCCCACTGCCAATCCTCAACAGAAATGCTCACAACAATGAAAACCTCGGACAGGAGGAAGAGCGCCACCGGGCGGGCATCTTGCTCGGCTGTGGCTTGGGGGGCACTTTTTTCAATGCCATTGTAACTTTGAACAGTCACTAAGCGAACTGTTGTAAATCGAGGACTACCTGTACTTTATCACTTTTTTCCTTTTTTTTTTTTTTGGTCATCAAGTTTCTGACACCTTGCTAGGTGACTGGTGGTCCTCGGATATTGCCATATCCTAAAAGTGGTACAATGGGTGAAAAGGTTGAAAAGCCCTACTATAGAAGACTGTAGGATACAGTCTACTAACAGACCAAAACTGAGCACTCCCTTATCTCAACAAGAATGTAGAATGCCACCTCGGCAGCTAAATATAACATGAGCAATGGTAGTTCCTTAGGCTTAATGAAAGAATAAATTTAAAAATTATAAAATTAAAATTAAAAATTATATGGAAGGGGAACTGAAGAGAATTTATCTTCTCCCGGGTAAAGCAAGGAAAAACTACCATTCAGCAAAGTGAGAATGCCGTGTCAATCCTTCTTAGCAACTTTAAGGATTGATAACATTGCATCTGTTACATATTGTTCAGCGGGACCATAGTGTTGGAAGATCTAGTGGTAAACAGTTGCAATGGCAGCTTCCATGAGCCCTTGGTCCAGAGTAAGTAGCACTGGAAACCAAGGTGTAATAAGAATGAAATTTAAATAATCCCTAGAAGCCTTAGCTGCAATTTTTGAAAGTGGGTAGAAGCATCAACTTTTGATCTCAACATCAGAAAAAGCATCCCCATCTGATCTCAAGACTCTGCTAACCTGAATGCAATAGGATTGCATGAAATTCAAGGAAATAGCAAAACACTTTATATTTGGTGCACCCAAAAAATAAAAGATGCCATACAATCTAATAACCTAAAAAACAGAATGAAGTTAACCAAGACATCTATTGAATTTGTCTTGATCAAGCAGATTCATCAGGCAGACTCCTCCCAATAGTTAAAATAGAGTAAGGTTAAAAAAGATAGAGGATAGTCATTTTTTACATTTCACAATAAATATAAAAATGCAAGAAAGGTATAATTTGCAAGACGTTGGACTAATTTGCCCTATCAAGAATCTTGAACATCCAGAGAGTTTATACATCAATGATTCTTTCTTTCTCATCCCATTCTATGGCCTCCTAGATTTGACCACTGCAATATTTACACACTAACTACAATTATACACATTTTCCTTGAGAAGTCCACAATGCTGGGATAGAAGAAGAGGATGAACTCAATTGCAGTAATGATGGGTATTCTGTTGGCAATCCTAAAAGGCTAAGTTGGGAATGGATTATTGTGGAGAAGGTCTATCTACGTAGCTATTAAGAATGATTTCTGATTTGATGGCACATAATCAATGAAAAATATAACTTGAGCAGAGGAATCCACATTAAATGATGTCAAAATCTCTTTTGAAAAATATGTTCAGTGTATAATGCCAGTCCTGCGAACATGTCATTTCATAGAGGACAGATGTATAGTTTTGCTGGTTCTCTCTCCTCTTCCCTCTCAAATAACTATGGATGCACTGCAATATCCTGAAGAAAGACACTGCCCATCTTATTACTTTGTTTCACTGCAGGTTGTTTGTAGTGCCAACATTTCTGTTGTGACATGCTTTTGTTTATTGGCTTCTTTCTTCTTAGGCAAAATACTTACTTTCTTCACACAGCCCTAATTCAGAAGAAGAATCAATGTGGTCTCAGTGATCCACAGTAGTCTTTGCATGAAAGATGTGTGTGTACAAGCACACACACACACACACACAGATAAAGAGAGAGAGAGAAAGGGAGAAAAAAGAGAGAGAGAAAGAAAGGAAGAAAAAGAAAGAAAGAATTGTTCAGTTTATAGATGAGTCATAATATTGTCTGATTAGTTTGGCTTAGAACACTGCACAAATCCATCCATTTTTAATTATCTTTATGTATCAACTGGGCCACTGTCATTTATTTAACACATTAAGATTAAAAATATTTGTATACTGAGTCTGTGAATACAACCATAGTATTAAGCACTACTATCTTGACTTACAAATCAAATAATGAAGAACACTTTTACCTTCTAACATTTCTCCAGCTCCTTTAGGATATGTAAACAGGGCTTTTTGAGGTGTGGCAAGATCTGAGACACTAAATCCAGATCCAGTCATAGAACTTCCACTTACTCCACCAGCTGATGATGATGAAGTAGAGGCTGCCATTTTGGCCCCCCTGAGCCTGAAAGTAGAAGAAAGAGAAAAAAAGCTTAGCTAGGTAGTATAGCTGTCAATCAACCAAAGAACATGTCCATTTCTAGTATGGCTTATATAAAAAAATGCACTGATTACAGATTCAAATGTGTTTGAACTAGCAGTCTTTAAGCCAAGAGTTCTCAGCATTTCTGCACTAGTAAACACATCTGGAATTTTGAGATAGAAGCTATGGCTTCTATCAGAAAATAGTCACAAAGTTGAAACTGGCCAATTACAAAAGTCCCACTTAACAAAAGGAAAACTGGCGAAGCTCCCTCATGTCATCTTGCGATACATCTTACATGTTTTTGGGTCGCAACCTTTTATCATTTTCATTTTCTATGAATGCCTTTCTGGAATATATGAATCCTGAATATATTTTTGTAAATAAAGATTAAGTTTGCGGTTGCATGCTGGATCCCCATTTAACTTTTTAATATTTTATTCCATATATTATATTGATTGTTTGGTGGTTTTATATCCTGTAAATATGGAAGTAAAATTGCTACTGTTGTTATACATTTTGATTATGTCTGGCCTTACGGCTGTAATAAACAGTTTGATAGATATTTTATTCCATAATGCTTGTGTTGTCATCTGTCAAAGGAATCAATAAAGGGACTTGATTTTAAATGGCTACGTTTAAAGATAACACTTTGCCTGAATGATCAGACATCAGACATTATCAAATTTTTAGTAGATATTATCTTAGATAAAGCATCAAGTAAATCAAATTCCTTTTAACAGGGGAGAGAGGTTATGTAACCCCTAAGGAGATTAGTCTTTAAATACCTAAAACTGACTTCTCATGTAATGGTTTTATTCCAGTTTTTTACTTGGAAGAATATCAACATATTTGCATTGGACCCCCTTTTGCCCACATATCCAATTAAATTATAAAATCTGTTTCTAATCAAAAGTCATGTAACTTACGTCAGAGGTCTCCAACCTTTCTAGCCAAACATGTGCGCACGCACAAAGAGGCCACAAGCATGTGCACCACACAAACAGGGCTGAGAGCCTGTGCACGAGGCTCTCAGTGATGCTACCACCAGCGCAACGATCGCGCTGCCGCTGTGAGGCTCATGCAGCAGCCCACAGCGATGCCGCCTTTGGCGCGAGGCTTGCACCGTCACTCCCGTGTGAGGCTCGCGCCGCGGCATGCCTGCTTGTGGCGCTGCTGCCACCCGCACAAGGTTTGTGGCAATGCCGCCATCTGCGTATGATGCACCACTGCCCACCGGCTGCCTGCGCAAGGTTCATGGCAACGTCACCGCCTGCGCAATACTAGCGGTGCTGCCGCTGCCTGTGCAACCCTCATGGCAACGCTGGCACGAGGGGAGTGAGCACGCGCACATGTACATGTGCACTGCCCAGCTACTCATGTGGCCCAGTGCCCAAGAGGCCACGGCCCGGTAGTGGACCGCGGCCCATAGGTTGGGGACCTGTGATTTAGATGCTTGCATTATTAAATGGGATGAGGAAATATTAAAAGGAAATTTGAGACATCAACTCCAGTTTTAAGTAAATCTGTTCCAATGCCATCTGCTAACAAATCAACGCACGCTACAAAATGTAGGTGAAATAATTTCAACACAGGTTTCTCTTTGGGCCAGGATTAACAAAGTGTTTGACTGCAGAGGTTATATAAAATGTTTATCCCATCTGGATGAAATCCAGGAATAAAATTCTGGAGGCTGATTTGATGACTTTGGCATGGAGAAAGCTTGTTTCCATTGAAACAGAGCACAAATTAAAGTCTTAATGGAGGGCAACACCTGGCTGACTCGACTTGCAACCTAACTGGGGTGGACATCTGAATGTGTCAGGGGATTGATTGCACAGCACCTGTCTAAAAGAAGTCAGAGACACTAACACAATCTTGTTATTTTATATAAATAAATATATTTAACATTTAGATTTACAGCTGACAAGACCATCAGGAATATAAGAACATCATAAGGTAAATCTATTCTCCAAGGCGCCTGAAGGCAGGACGAGAAGCAATGGTTGGAAACTGATCAAGGAGAGAAGCAACTTAGAACTAAGGAGAAACTTCCTGAATGTTAGAACAATTAACCAATGGAACAACCTGCCTCCAGAAGTGGTGAATGCTCCAACACTGGAAGTTTTTAAGAAGAGACTGGACAGCAGTCTCTCTGAAATGGTGTAGGGTTCCTGCCTGGGCAGGGGGTTGGACTCGATGACCTCCAAGGTCCCTTCCAACTTTATTAATATTATTATTATTATAGCATACAGTGCACCCAGAAGAAAAAGACGGGAAAAAAGGGAAACTGCCCATTTACACCCACAGCAACCAATTATAGCGTAGATTGCCTCATGCATGAGCCAGCATTATCCAACCAATCAAGTACAACTCTGTGTTCTGGTCCATTGTACACTTTACTGTTCTAGCCACTACATTTAATATCCTAATACAGGGGTCTTCAAACTCGGCCCTTTTATGACTTATGGACTTCAACTCCCAGAATTCCTCAGCCAGCATGAGTCCATGAGTCATAAAAGGGCCGAGTTTGAAGACCCCTGTCCTAATAGAATGAGAGACCCAGAAAATATTAGGTCGTTAGGATAGACTTTAAAAAAAAAATTAGAAGAAACCTAACAAATTCCATATCTGTGCCAAGAAAAAAATATGGAAATGTCCACAAGATCATCAGGAGTAAAAACAACTTTACAATTTTAATTAGGAATGGAAGAATTATATCTCATAAAACCATTATAATGGAAGAATTATATCTCATAAAACCAGAAATTAGCTTCTGCAAACTAGTAAAGAATCTAGTTGGTGCAGAAGATAGCTGGATTGCTGAAAACACTTTTTGGTTATAAAATATACACAATGCACGGAGAGAGAAAAGTTCACGAGACAATTGCATCAAATTCCCACTGTTTGTCAATGCAAAATGTTGTAATACAAAACGTTTAAATCAACTAACCAAGGTCACGCTCCTATAAAATCCAGTTTTATATAGCTATTGTAGTTTTGCAATTTCCTCCAACAGAAATGAATTTCCTACATAGTCCAGAATGTGGCCTAATATCTTTGTAATGACACATTATGAATAAGTTATCATTCACTATAATAAATAATTAACAGGAGGTGGACTCATAAAGTTCTCCCAAATTAGTAAATAAATTCAATCAGCAAATCAAAAGCACCTTTCACACTTGCTTCCAGCTAGCAAATCTAAACTAAGTAACCTGCAAGGACATTTGCTATCAGTTGCTTTTCTTTAAATTTCCAGGGCACTCTGATAGCTTTTATCTGCGCTTTATGTTAAATAATCAGGATAAATGTATTCCTCTAAAATTAGCAAAATTGTGGTATGTTGTTTGTAAGCTTTGCCCACAAATAGTTGCTAATAGAATAGAATTCTTTATTAGCCAAGTGTGATTGGACACACAAGGAATTTGTCTCCAGTGCATAAGCTCTGTGTACATACAAACAGCAAAGTAATAGGTCATAGTTCATAAATCATAGTTACAATAATCATAAGATACAAACGATAAATCATAAGATAGTAGGAAAGATGAGAAAAGATGAGAAATGAGAAGACAAGAAAGATGAGAAGATGACAAGGATAATAGCAATACAGCCTACTACATGGGTAAATAAATATCTTTAGGCCTAAGACAGTATTATGGGAGTTAGATGTTCAGTAGAATGATGGCATGGGGGAAAATGTTTTGAGTCTAGTTGTTTTGGCATGCAATACCCTATAACGGCGTCTTAAGGGAAGAAGTTGAAATAGATTATGTCAAGGATGTGAGGGGTCTGATTTAATCGTTCTTGTTGTGAGGGGATAGTTTTGTGTTGTTTATTGATTGTATTTTTATTGGTCAGTGACCAAAATAAAATTCTGTCTACCTGTTTATAGTTTGTGGTGGAGTGTTATAATATAGTTCATTATCCTACAACAGGGGTAGGTAACCTCGGCTCTTTTATGACTCATGGACTCAGAATTCCTGAGTCAGCATAGCTGAAGTCCATGACTCATAAAAGAGCCGAGGTTGCCTATCCCTGTCCTACAGTATATTTAGCATTATGCACACTTGAAAAAGGGATGAAGACAGCACAGTAAATGGAGTGAATAAACATAGACTATGCTACCAATTTTTAAAAAAATAGAAACAGATTTACATTAGCACTATCAGGTAGAAAGACATGCATTTTTACAAAAGAAGCTACACCCTTGTGCCTTAAAGTTCAGGTTTCTTTAAGCTTATAAGACAAGAACCGTAAATTATCCAGTTTTTGCATGCCTAGGAATCTTTACTGGGTGGCAGGCAGATGCTGGGACATTTCCAGCTTCCAATTTTTCCACCCTTTGTTCTTCTCCTGAACTGTGCCAGTTGTCCACAGCTGCATTTTCACAGATAAGTGCAATATAAAATGTATCCATATGGTGGCATCCTGAACTTAGAAATCCTAATCTTCAAATCTTAATGTAGCACCTCCTAATTTCAGGTCAGTTTCAAATGGGGGCGATGTTTAAACCTTTATCCCACTATAGTTTATATGGTTGCTTCTCGTGCTGTTTTATTCTATTTATCCAAGCTCTCAACTGACAACAGCATGATTGCTGTCTTTATTTTGTAGTTTTATTTCAACATGAAGTAATATTTTGGAATGTGCAACACAAACAACAACAACAACAACAACAAAAGAATGCAGTACCATGGCCATTCCATAGTGTTGTTTTGTGTCTGGTCTACGCATCTATTCTTGGCATAAAAACTCAAAATAATTTGTTATGATTAGCAAATAAAAGTCATTTAAAATTCTAACAGAAATCCATGTCAACAAGAGCTTTTCATTCTATGCACAAGTATAGGATATTGATATTTGCTTGAAAAGAAGATAAGAGAGACATCTTAGATTTGCAGAACAGGCCTTAGAGGAAAAACACATAACTCCAGAGCCTTGTTACTCCTAGGATTCTGCACATTCTTTTAGAGCCTTATGGAGGAAGAATCAGTAAGAGCAACTTTTTCCCATGTCCTGCTTCATTGCAGGTAGTCCTTGATTACCAATTGGGGCCGGAATTTCCATTGCTAAGCAAGGCAGTGGTTGTAAGCCGAGCCCAACTTTATGACTTCTTTGTTTGTCATGGTTCTTAAGTGAATCACTGCAGTTATTCTCCTTGGTTGGTACGGTTGAGGGAGCTAGGTTTGTCTAGCCCAGGGGTAGGCAACCTTAGCTCTTTTATGACTCGTGGACTTCAACTCCCTATGCTGACTCAGGAATTCTGGGAGTTGAAGTCCATGAGTCATAAAAGAGCCAAGGTTGCCTACCCCTGGTCTAGCCTATTGAAGAGAAGGATCGGGAGGAGGGGACATGATAGCTGTCTACCAGTACTTAAGGGGCGGCCACAAAAAAGAGGGGGATTGACTTATTCTCCAAAGCACCAGAGAGCAGGACAAGAAGTGATGGGTCAAAGAGAGAACCAACTTAAAACTAAGGAGGAATTTCCTGGCAATGAGACCAATTAATCAATGGAAGAGCTTGCCTCCCGGAATTGTGGGTGCTCCATCACTGGAGGTTTTCAAGAATAAACTGGACAACCATTTGATTGGGATGGTATTAAGTCTCCTCCTTGAGCAAGGGGTTGGATTAGAAAACCTTCAAGGATCCTTTCAGCCCTATGATTTTATGAATAATGTGGTCATAAGGCAAATCCGGCTTCCCCTATTGACTACTTTTTGGAAGGCGACTGGGAAGGTCACAAAATGGCCACCACATGACTCAGGATGCGGCAACCATCATAAAGCACTCTTTCAGAGGTCATGATAACTATGAACAGTTGGTAAACAACTACCGTGTTTCCCTGAAAATAAGACCTGGTCTTATTCTTTTTTTTTTCCTCCACTTTGCGGTGGCGGCACCAACAGCCCTGTCTAGCTGGCCCACTTCTTCTGCGGCCAAAGGAAATGCCTCTGCAGCTGAGAATGGAGCTCCGGATTGACGCACGCAATGCCCCCTGGTCTGCATTTCGCTGTCAGAGGCCTTCCATAAAGGCCTCTTCAGTCGAGAACCGAGCTACGGATTCAATCCATAGCTCAGTTCCCGGCTGCAGAGGCCTTTCCAGAAGGCCTCTGACAACAAAATGCAGGCCAGCGAGCAGCCACAGAAGTGGGCCGGCGGGGCAGGTGTCAATTCATGGCAGGCCTGGCTGCAACGTTAAGCAGGTGTGGGGCACGTGGGGCAGCTCCACCCGTCCTAGTATGATTTTTAGACGTGCACCTTGCCCCAAAATTAGGGCTTATTTTGGGGGTAGGGCTTATATTAGGCTCACCCCCCAAAATCAGCTAAGTTTATTTTGGGGGTAGGTCTTACTTTCGGGAAAACACGGTAGTCGCAAGTCAAGGACAACCTGTATCTCTTGTGAAAATGAATAGTCGTTCTTCATCCTTCAACCAGTGCACTTGTAGAACTACAAAATTACTGTCATGCTTCTTGAGTGAAAAGGTGGCAAAAGGATGGTTCAACTATTACAAATCCCTGGGCCCCATCATAATTATTAAAAGGCAAGCGAAGCCTTTGTCATATCATTTCAAAGTTAGAATTAATACAACCTTTAGACCAGGGGTGTCAAACTGCCAGTCTGTGGGCCCGGTTGCATCATGCGGAGGCCGTGCACACCCCAGTTCCAGCAATGCCAAAAAAAAGTCACGATACGGTGAGTTTGACACCCGTGCTTTAGACTGTTTACCAAATATGGTTTTATTGCTCTCCCAAGCAAAACAGAATTTTCAGTTGTTAATATATGCCTATCATGCAGCTATTGCCTTCCGTTAATTGCTGAAAATCTATTGCAGTCATTATTAAATCTACGTTCAACAATATTTTCTTCTTTCATTATAATATCCCATATTGTCTATTTCACAGGCACACTATCTAATCAATGACTCAACATGGCATCCCAGTGTTTGTTAAAAGAAATGCATCTTCTAAAACAGGGGTTCTCAAACTTTTCTTTATCACAGACCCCCTTTAAATACCTTTTGTGACCATGGATCACCAAGACTTAACTCAAGATTTGAAGCACTAGACTGCATCAAGCCTTTGCGGACCCCCCCCCTCCAAATTATGATACTTTAGTTTCATTATTCAAAGTAATGCTTGATTTGGTTTCAGAGAACATATTGGACATGGGTTTAGGGCTTCAAGGAGTTGCTGTTTGCTTGCTTTCTACAAATTAAATCATCGACATTGGCATGACTGAAAAATATCACTTAGGAAGGGAATGGACGTAGAATGCCTCTTTGCCTTGTTATTTTTTTAATATCAGTTCCATAAGGGGCTACTTAGAAAAATTAAAGTATCATCCCTATGATGATGAGCAAATCAGCAAACAAAATAACCAGGACCACCACATACAAGATTGTTATTACCAATAACAACAGTTAAGGAGAAGTGTGGAGACCTTGAGTCTCTTATAAGTATTATTTGCTTTGAATTAACATTAATGGAATCCAGAAAGTTAACCCAGAAACATTAATGAATACAGTTTGAACTGGTAGCACACTTTAAATATCTAGAGGTGGTCTTACAATTCACAAAGAAATAAGGATCATATATTTTAAGTTTTTCAAAAGGCTCAGATGAGTACTGTATATCAGCTAGGGTTACTTTTAACTTCTCTAATCTTGATAGATAGCCAGTGGTTCCTATCCCAAGTTGCTAATATGATGTCATAAACAACGCAGTACCATAAGAAATAAAGCAAAAAAAAAAGTTAAGACTTTTTCCAAGTAACAGAAAGAAGCAGAACCAACTTCACAACAGTCAACAGGCGAAATGTTGTGGGTTGTTTTGTACATTTCTTGCTACATTTATCAAAACACCAGCTACTTTGTTACACTACCTTTTCAACCTCTGTGCAAAACGCTTCATGGGCTCAGTAGGGATTTCTAAGTGAAGAACATGCCTCAGATTAGTAGATCCTCTGTGTGTGTGTGTGTGTGAGAGAGAGAGAGAATCTTTCCAGCATCGCTGAGCAAGCCAGCTCATGTGCATATTACCATCTTTGTGGGGTCACAATAGCAAGAGGATCAATTGTCATGCTGACCAGTTATAGGGCAGGCAGTGAGATCCATTACTGCGTCCATATACTTCACTGTCTTGTTACTGCAGGCTACTTCGGCTGACTACTGGCTGCCTACAGTTTGGCAGTTCGATTCTCACTGGCTCAAGTTTGCCTCAGCCTTCCATCCTCCCGAGGTTGGTAAAATGAGGACCCAAATTGTTGGGGGACAATATGCTGACTCTGCAAACTGCTTACAGGGGGCTGTAAAGCACTGTGAAGCAGTATATAAGTCTAAGTGCTATTGCTACTAAATATTTTCACCCAGATTTAGATTAAAAAAAAAATCCCAGTGATTTAGGATTAGGCCTGGCAGAATTGTTTGCAATTTTGTCAGAACATATTTAAAGGTATATAAAGGTACATTTCTGCACTCTGATGCTTTAAGAGCAAATGTTCTCACCAACACTCATTTTTTTGCCTAATTTGAGACTATGGGCTTAAAACAATTGCAACAGATCCTCAGTGTAATGAAATGACTAGCAAAGGCATCAAAGGCTAACGAACCATGAACATTTGGCATGGTTGCCAACAAAAGGATGTTTTTTTCTTCCAGCTTCACTGTCTTCTCCAAATGCTTCAGAATTTTGTCATTGCCTTCAGAAGTTGTGGGTGCTCCATCTTTTTAAGAAGAGATTGGACAGCCATTTCTCCAGAATGTTATAGGGTCCCCTGCTTGAGCTGGGGGCCGGACTAAAAAACCTCCAAGGTCCCTTCCAACTCTATTTTCCTCTTCTAGTCGTTCTAGCCGTTCTCCTCAAAAATCATAAAAGGTGAGCCTTGCTTTTCTTCACTATTCGCTTAACAAGTATTTTATACAGAAAGCTTTTTTAATGGATACTTTTGTTTTTTAAGAAGAAATTGTACAATTCAGCATAGCATATTTTGATAGCTGACTCCCACAATAAGCAATGTTTTCAGAGATGTCAGTTCCATTTGTCTTCTCTCATCCATCCAAATATTATTCATAATGAGACATTTGTTTTACGGGCAAATACATAGTAAATTCTACAAGGAAACCAATACTGTTAAAATAAATGTCCCTATTTACCAAATGGCTAAAAGTCTGTACCCATAGCTTATCTGCTGGGTTTCCCCCTGTTCCATTCTATTATGTTGCCTGCACAATATTTCTTTTTATGTCAGCTCATCATCTGCTTCACTGGTTTTGTAATTGCAAACTGTAAAGACTGTTCCACTTTTTTCTTCCCAAACAAGGACCTTGTCTAGCAGGGTCCATGAGAATGTATTCATCTCACTGAGATACAACCCCCTCCCCATCATTTCTCTGAGTAAGCAATACAGCTGTCTTAGAAAGTATGCATATATTTCTAAAATCAAGTTGCTTGCTGTCTATAGGAAGTGAGTTGACCTGCAACCCATGAAATATGTGGACTCTCAACCAACTTTTCTTTCAGCTTTTTCATTTGGGTGTCGCTGTCTATCACACAAAGTGTTTCATTCTATAACTTTTATTACGTTGTTGAACAGAGAAAACTGTCTATGCAGGAAACAGGGCCAGATTTCACCCAAGAGGTGATTCAAGTACACAAGAATTGCCTTTGCAAATTTCTTCGTTGAATTTGCAACCCTGGTGTTTTCACTTATCAGCATAAATTTGACGCTCTTTTTATTTGAATACAATTATCAACATATGAGGCAAAATTGACATTTTAATTAAAGAGAAGAATCTATCTAGTTTTGTCTCTACTTGGAAACCACTTCTGGACTTTGTACTCAAAACTGAAAAAAATGAAACTCTGATTTTAGGTTTTGAAAATTAGAATGACTATGTTGTTACAGAAACGGTTTGGAAGATTTAGAAATGTAACGAAAAGATTCAAGTAATAACTTTTTTGGTATTCTACTGAACTGAAAAAATCAGAAGTTACACCTTTTTTTCTTCTTCCTTTCTTTCTGTAGCTCTCTTAACTTTCATAACTTTTATTTCTGTTTGTATTTTATCTTATACAGGTAGCCGTCGACTTACGACCACAATTGAGCCCAACGTTTCTGTTGTTAAGTGAAACATTTGTTAAATGAGTTTTGTCCCACTTTATTTCTTGCCACAGTTGTTAAGTGAATCACTGAAGTTGTTAAGTGAATTTGGATTCCCCATTGACTTTGCTTGTCAGAATGTCGCAAAAGGTGATCACATGACCTTGGGACACAGCAGTGGTCATAAATATGAAGCAGTTGCCAAGCATCTGAATTTTGATCACATGATCATGGGGATACTACTAAGATCATAACTGAAAAATAGTCAAAAGTCACATTTTTCAATGCTGTTGTTAACTTTAAATGGTTACTAAATGAACTGCTGTAAGTCGAGGACTATCTGTAATTAAATTTAATCAAGTATTATTTAAAAAACCATCAACATTTGACTTGCCACTATAAATAAAAGAAAATATGTTGGTAGGCCTTCTATAGGTTTCCACTGAATGAATGGATCTAGGAAGCATCTTAATTTTTTTCTTAACAAACTGCACTGCAGAAAGTTTTGATTATGGATTACCAATTAAAACACACATTTGCAAAGTACAAATTTAAGGGGGAAAAAGTTGTACCAATATTCTGAATTCAGTGTATTCTTGACTAGAGTTTTAAACATTTAAACCATTTTGCCCAGATAGGTGTCTGTCAAGAAAGTTCAATTTCCTAATGCAGGTTCTAAAATATTGCAGTACCTGAACAGATGCATGGGTGAACACGAAAATTATTGCGCCTCAAACATGTTGCATTCACACGAGGCAAGACTTCTGCAATTTCTGTTGTTGCCACTTGATGGCCAGGTTAGGTATGGGAATTGGAATATGGGTACTTTTCTGGTTAGAGGATGTGCCTCGTTCCTACACTAAATTTAGTAGACTAGAACCAGAATGTCTAATCATTCTTAATGTCTAATCTGACTGCTTTATTTTGGTATTCAACTTCACTGAGAGAACTGAGTATTGGATCAGGTGGATCCAATCAAGCAAAGCTCTTATTATTAGGTAGATGTAATACTCTGGAGTCAAAGCAGAAAAAAATATAGTACTTTGGAATAAGCCTGTAAGTCCATGTCTCACCTGTCGGTGCCAAGGAAAATACATGTTTGAGTTAAAGAGGCATCAACNNNCCAACTTTATTAAAATGAGTGTCAACACAATACTGAGGCTAATGTACTTGGTCAACACTGGGGAGACCCTGGTTCAAATCCACTCTCAAGTTCTTAAAGGTGAACTTGGGCCAGTCATTACCTCTGAGCAGGGTTTGTATGTGAAGGGAAGAAGGGATACACTGTCTTCTCTTGTAATTGAATAGAAGTGCATAGCAAACACTGTAAAAAAAAAGTACTACTGCATATAAAATTACTTCCCCAAATTTAATACATGTAGTGTAATCTGCATCCCGTTCATAATTTAGTCAACAGAATTTCTCCCGCTACTTTCAACAAAGTATTTTCCAAAACACGGCCACAAGGCAGCAACCAAGAGCCCACCAAACTTTTCAACGGAGGAGGCAAAAGATCTGGAAGGTAGGAAAACATAATGCAAACAGCAGAGAAAACTAGGAAGGTAAAAAAAAAAAAATCAATCCCTCCAATCTACCCTCTTCCATCCTTTATAGCTTCCAGTCCATTCAGTGTTTCTCAACCTTGTAGGGTTGCCAGGTGTCCACTATTTGAGTGGACAGTCCACTTTTTTCAGATTATATGTTCACTATTTTTTTTCACAAAATAGTGGACATTTTTTTTATTCAAAAGCTTTATGATGAAATGGTACGTAATCTAAAGCTGTACAGTCTACTTTTTTTACTACTTAACACCCCCCCCCCGCTTGTCCGCTATATTTTGGAAACAGACCTGGCAACCCTACAACCTTGACAATTTTAAGGCATGTGGACTTCAACTCCCAGAATTCCACAGCCAGCAATGCTGGCTGTGGAATTCTGGGAGTTGAAGTCCACATGCCTTAAAATTGTCAAGGTTGAGAAACACTGTTAAGACTTAGGTAAAGCAAAAAAAGAGAGTTTGCAAACCGAACGAAATAAAGCAACTGATGATTTGCACTTTCGAAGGGATACTGGGCAACGCGCTACATCCTAACCCTCCCAACCCCGCATCACACCAGCCACACTACACAACTACTCGCTGATGTGCATCTGCTACTCAAAAGGCGAGGAACCCCGCCGAGCAAAGCAGCCGATTCTCGCTTCCGGGTTTTTTTTTTTGCACTGCTACATCGCCCTAACCAAAGAAGAGACAAAGGAGGGAAAGGAAGGAGAGATTCGGGGCAAGGGAGCTTTCGTTACGGTTACCAGGCGTCTAGATTATCCAGGGTTATCCCGTCCTCCTCCGGCCGGTAGGGATGAAGAGATATCGCGATAGGTCTACAAGAGAAGGAGGGGGGGGTGGACTCGGAGGCGGAAGCAATTCCAATCCGACAGGGGGCCAGCCGCAAGTGACGCATGCGCTAACACCCGGTCCGAAACAAAGAGGCGGTGCCTCTAGCCGCGGTAGGTTCGGTCATAGAAGCGCGTCCCATTTTGGCCTCCTGATTGGTGCGTTAACAAGAGGGCGTGGCCGGAAAGCCAACCAAATAAAGGGGCGATAGACACATAAACGCTTAGAGGTGCGGTTTGGCTTCGGGGGAAAAGGTGGAGGGTTGCGTTGGCGGCGGAGACCGGCTTCTCATCTCAAATGCCGGTTTAGTGGAAGAGAATGAGAGTTTCTCACCACAAGCCCGAATCGAAGCAGCGGTAACCGTGACCGTGTATCCCAAACCCTGGCTTGGAGGCCAGGACTTCCGGATCCCTTACGGTAAACATCTATTGAACTTGTACAGATTCCAGACCGCAAAACACCGGTAAAAAAAAAAAAAAATGGCGTTCATCTGAATCGGGTGCTCGGTTTGCAATCCCGAGTTTTTGCTGCTTGGTTGCATTGATATTCTGTCCGTCCTCCTCCTCCTCCTCCCTTCACGCCCCGATCAGCAAGGCGAAGGGATTCTCCCGGCGGCTGCAATTGCAAAGCGCCGCGTGTAGCCGCTCTTGCTCCGGTTTGCCCATCCGGAGTGGGACCACCTAGGTCTGGGGGCTAGGCAGCCGAATCTGCTGGCGCCAGTCTGTTAGCATTAATCCCCCTCAACTGAGAATTAAGGGAGGTAAGATCGGGATGAGTTTCCGTTTCTCGCCGTGTGTGGCTGGAGTGGTTTGTTTAAACTGCAATGCGGTGTGAGTTTAGTGATCCAGATTGGTGGCTTAACTGGGCAAAATGATGCACCATTGGGCAAGCT
>NW_015386799.1:857743-879094 GCF_001527695.2 Protobothrops mucrosquamatus
ATGTCACAAAAACAATTCCTGTGCTGATGTTTGACTACAGTTCAACATGGGCTACTTTCATCCCAGCTTTTCCAGTGAAGGCAGTACAACAGAAACTGTCGTTTTTAAAGGCCTTGAGTAATTTGGTAAGGAAATATCTCTGAAATGCCCAACTGGACTTATTTTCTTGTTGATTTGAGACGATGTTCTGCTGCCCGTCCAAGCAGCTTCTTCAGTCTGAGTAGCCAGAGAATCCAGTTCCCAACAATTCTACCTGGAAGACTAAGAATCTTCATTGGCCTATTGCCACACACTTTGGGGAAGAGACCCTGAGGTTGGTGCGTGAATGCCCCTAAGAATTTTAGGAGTTGGCATGTTATAACAGCTCTCTGCCTACTCAGGTTCCCCTGACCTACTTGTTCAGATTGAAGACGTTGCTTGGATGGACAATGAAGCATAGTAAACCAACAAAAAAATAAGCCCAGTTGCCATGGCTTAATGCCACGTATCTCTGAAATGTTAACTCAATGGGGCACAGGTTTTCTAGTTATTAGTAAAGCCAGAGCTGCAAATGCTGAAGCAATAGTGTCCACATTTCTATGTTCAGTATGTGGCAGAACATTCCATGCTAACATTGGTCTCATCAGCCATCTACGGACACACCGCTGATGGCCCATAATCCATAAGATGTCAAGGCCTTCATCGAAATCGATGGACGAACAACAAATTTTTGATTAAGCGTCATGCTGGGTGAATGTAGCTACAAGGCAGATGTTGTAAGGTCTTTTGAGAAAGGCAGGGGTAACAACAGAAGAATTGCCTTACAATATGCAATCCACTATTTGGTGTCTAAACACAATGACTGATTCCTACGTTGCTTTTGGAATCTCAAAAAGCAGAAAATAAAGGCAATGACCTCCCTCAGTTATGTTTTTCTAATATCTAGTATCCAGCAATGCTATTGACTCCATCGGTGGATATTTTACTTGGGCAGTATGGTTAAGAGGTATATTGAAACTTCTGATGTTTTGCTAATAAATTGGTATATACTAGGTCTTTGAATTGTGACCCTTATATATGAATTGATCCTTCATGTTGTTTTCTGGGAAACCCAGTCCTTCATGTTGTTTTCTGGGAAACCCAGTCCTTTGTTCAATCTCTTCTTCCCAAAATATTTTTTAAAAAATCATAATGTTTTGCCCTTGCTTACTAGGCATAACTTTCAAGAAATAATAAGCTCACTAACTTAATATTGTCACAGTGGATTTGCTATTTTGCAATATGTACAAGACTATGACTTCAGATTGCCTTTCTCCTATTTCTAATACAATCATCAAATATTTTGCAGTTCTCAGTAATTTAGTAATCACATTTTGGCTGCCACGGCTTTTTCTTAGTCTTGCATGAAATAAGTGTCTACCGAAATGTCCAGTTAAAGAACTATTTGAAAGAACAGGAACATTATGCTATTTGGCATCTAGATCAGTCTTCCCTAGTATCCTGCTGCTGTTAGATTTGGAAATTTAAGTCCAACATATTTGGAGATCATCAGGATGGAGAAAACTGCCCTAATGTATATATTTCTTTTTTCTCCCCGTGTTCCAAATTTTATGTTGTTCAAGGACATAATTTATGCAGCTTTCAGGTTTTTTAAAATCTGATGCAGATAACAAATACCAATAATGTTTTAGTTAATAAAGGATCTGAACATCTCTGTTAAGATTCAGTTTCTGATTATGATAATGAAGTAAAAATGGCATCTTTCTTTGTTTCTGAGATTGCTAATGCCTGACCAAAGTTGGTGCAGCGCGAATCTAATAGAATAACAGAATTGGAAGAGACCTTGGAGGTCTTCTAGTCCAACCTCCTGCTCAAGCAGGAAACCCTATACCATTTCAGAGAAGTGATTGTCCAATCTCTTCTTTAAAACTTTCAGTACTGTAGCATCCACAACTTCTGGAGGCAAGTCGTTCCATTGATTAATTGTTCTGTCAGGAAAGTTCTCCTTAGTTCTTGGTTGGTTCTCTCCTTGATTAGTTTCCATCCATTGCTGCTTGTCCTGCCTTCAGGTGCTTTGGAGAATAGCTTAACTCCCTCTTCTTTGTGGCAGCCCCTGAGATATTGGAACACTGCTATCATGTCACCCCTCGTCTAGCAGGACTCTTCTCTCATCCTGCAAAAGTAATTCTCCAGGACAGAGGAAAATGTAAATATGTGACATTAGGTATTGGAAGATTAGATCCAAACAGCTGGATCCAGAAAGATTTGTAGTTCAGCTTCCTATTTTCTATAGTGGACATCTTTGAAGTATTTTTGATATGTTACTGTTAATATTGCGATGAATACGAAACTAAAGAGATGAGGCACATTTTATTTTATTTTATTTCAGCCAAGTACAGTTATTGCAAGATAAAGAATTATGGAAGTACTACGGCCAGTACTGATAAGAATTGATGGGCGTGTTTATAGGAAAAATTTTATTCAAGAGCAAGCTTACCAACAGGAAGAAGAGGAAGATTTTAATACAGGTAAAATCACTGCTGTACAGGATTCCTTCATTTTGTTTATATTTTGTTTTCCTCCAAATGGAAATTTGAAGAGGCTGCCATAATGCAAAAGACAATGTGAAAAATTATAAGATAAAATGTCCATAGCTTCTATTTGACTATTTAAGAAAACATTGATCTAGCCAGTAACTAATATTTCATAAACATAACATAAAATAACACATTGTATAATAAACATAAAGAGTGTAAAGTTCTGTCAACAGAGTTCACACATCATACTATACAAGAATCACAATTAGCTGGGTTCAAATTTTGTTCTATTTTGTAAAGTAAAAGTCAGTAGTGGGAATTAACTTGTTTGAGTCTTCTAGTCCAACGCCCTACTCAAGCAGGACACACTGACTATACCATTTCAGACAAATGGCTGTCCAGTCTTTTCTTAAAAGCAACTATAACTTCTGAAGGCAAACCATTCCACTAATTAATTGTTCTGTCAGAAAATTTCCCCTTAGTTCTAGGTTTAGTCTCTCCTTGATTAGTTTCCATCCATTGCTTCTACTCCTGCCTTCAGGTGCTTTGGAAAACAAGTTGATTCCCTCTTCTTTGTGACAGCCCCTGAGATATTGGAACACTGCCATTATGTCATTCCTCGTCCTTCTTTTTACTAGACCAGGGGTAGGCAACCTTGGCTCTTTTATGACTCAGACTTCAACTCCCAGAATTCCTGAGCCAGCATGGCTCAGCTTGGAAACCTCTCCCTTTCCCCTCAGCATGGCTGGCTCAGGAATTCTGGGAGTTGAAGTCCACGAGTCATAAAAGAGCCAAGGTTGCCTACCCCTGTACTAGACTAAGCATACCCAATTCCTGCAACCGTTCTTCATATGTTTTAGCCTTCAGCCCCCCAATCATCTTGGTTGCTCTTCTCTGCACTCTTTCCAGAGCTTCAACATCTTTTTTATATTGTGACCAAAACTGGATGCAGTATTCCAAGTGTGGTCTTACCAAGGCCTTATTAAAGCCAGACAAACTACGTTATGCCTCACCACGTGTGCTTTCTCATCATAATGGAGGAACATAAGCTGTGCCCCACTGGATCGAAGTCCTGGCCCACATTAACATAGAAGAGCAACAACATCATTAATAAAGGAATAAAATACAGTCCATTCATTTTAAAATTCCCATTGAGCAGTCACCATACTAGGCAGATAGGTCGTTAAAGGAGTAAGAGTCCAAAGAAGTGCAGAAAATAAAGAGTAATTGATTCATACAGTAATGTATATAAACAGTCATTGCTCCTTGAAATCTACTCATATTAAGCATACAGCTGGTCCTTGACTTGCATCAGTTTGTTTAGTGACCAAAATTATAATGGCACTAAAAAAGGTGACCGTTTTTCACACGACTTGTAGCATCCCCATGGTCACTTAATCAAAATTCAGATGCTTGGCAACTGGTTTATATTTATGACGTTTGCAGTGTCCTGGGGTCATGTGGATGCCTTTTGCAACCTGACAAGCAAAGTCAATGGGGAAAGCAGATTCACTTAACAACTGTGTTACTAAACAACTGCAGTGATTCGTTTAACAACTGTGGCACGAAAGGTGATAAAATGGGGCAAATCTCACCAAATATCTCACTAGCAACAGAAATTTTGGGCTCAATTGTCATAAGTCGAGGACTACCTGTGCTCAAAGGGTCTTTGCGAATACCTGTTGAAAGACGAAAGGTTGCAGGGGACAAGATGGAGAAAAGAAGATGGGCAGCCTGGATTTTGTTTCTCCTGTTTTTTTTCAAGGAGGAGAGTGTGTTTTGAAGGGTTTTTTTTGCCTATGTTACACTGTAGCAGGAAAGATAGACAAGAAACAATGGATGGAAATTGATCAAGGACAGAAGCAACCTGGAATTAAGGAGAAACTTCCTGACAGAACAATCAACCAGTGGAACAGCTTGCCTCTAGAAATTGTTGGCACTCCATCACTGGAGATTTTTAAGAAGAGACTAGACAAGTCACCTGTCTGAGATGGTATAGATTCTCCTGCTTGAGCAGGGAGCTGGACTAGAAGACCTCTAAGGTCCCTTCTAGCTCTATTCTATTCTATCTTTTGGCAATTATAGTTAGGGGGCATTGCAAGAACAGTTCCAGGATCACCATTTCTGCAGTAGATAATGCAAAAACAGAAAAAGTGGATGTAGTCCTAGAGAAGCTATTGGTGTATAGTAGACTCGGATACATTTCTGAACTGTTGAAAAATGCTACTACTATCAGGTTATGTTGACTAGCTAAATATAAGAAATTTTTAATAAAAGAAAGCTGAAGTTTATTTTGGGCACATACTTTTTGTGTTTTAAATTGCTCTTAAAGTGGCTGTTGAACCCCACATATGTTGTTGCAGTCCAGATTACATGGTACTAAAAGAATGGTGAACAATGCTATACAGGATGCTACAGATGAAGAGAGTCATTTTTAGTATCAGCTTTAGCAGACAATATCTTCAGGCTTAGAACAAAAAAGGAAGAGAAATTATGAATAAATAGATGCCTATTTAAACAATTGCACAATTATTGGAAAGGCTTAAATATTTCCAGTTTCCATCCAAACAGTAAGCAAGCAAAATGTATAGGAAATCTTTCTAAAAAAGAGTAATAGTCTAGAATTGATCATTTTCTATAGCTTTAAGCTACATATTGCTTAAAGCTTAAAATCAATCCCTCTGACATAACCGTTCCTTTGTTTCTTAAGTCCTAAATTTCAAGGAGATTTAAAATTCAAAATAGTTGAAAGAGCAGGTGGGACACATATCAATTTAATCTATTCAATTACATATATTAGTAACAGCTTTCATTGTTTGACAAATGCTGGCAGAAAAAGTACATAAAGTGATATTCTTCCATTGGTTATGAATTCTTTCAGACATTGTACAAGTGTTAGATGAAAGTACCTACTTAATACAAGCATAATGACTTGCAAAAATTCTTACATGTTGCTAGAGTAATTGAATTCAAAGAATTAGATTTAGTCCTTGCACAATAATGAACACAAGCAAGAAAACATTTTGTATGGTAATATACTTTTGATATAACAACAGACCTAGAATTTTTAAAATTATCCATAAGAGATCTTGTCTACATAGAATACATCTGAGGACCTACTGGATGAATTCATTTTTGTAGTCATAAATAAAGAGGAATGTGATGTATATATGTAAAATATTAATTTTGCAAGTGCTAATTAAAGATCTGAGGTGGTACTAATGGTGATTATGATGTAGCTAGATTAAAGCCTTCAGGATATCAAGTTGCTGATGGTTCCATGCAATAAAAGGACATTTGAAGCTGGAAAGATAGAAGTACAGGTAGTCCTTGACTTACGTCCACAATTCAGCCAACATTTCTGTTGCTAAGTGAGACATCTGTTAAATGAATTTTGCCCCATTTTATGACCTTGTCACAGTTGCTAAGTGAATTACTGCAGTTGTTAAGTTAGTAACATGGTTGTTAAGTGAATCTGGTTTCCCCATTGACTTTGCTTGTCAGAAAGTTACAAAAGGTGATCGCATGATCCAAGGACACTGGAACCATCCTAAATATGAGTCAGTTGCCAAGAGTCTGAATTTTGATCACATGGCCATGGGGATGCCACAATGGTCGTAAGTGTGAAAAATGGTCATACGTTACTTCTTTCAGTGCCGTTGTAACTTCAAATGGTCACTAAATGAACTGTTGTAAGTCGAGGACTACCTGCACAAAGGAATTTGGAATATAAGAAACAGAATATGCGGAAAGCTTAACACAGAAAGAGAAAGTGAATGACTTCAGACAGGAAGGCGGAGCCTAGAGTGGTGAAGATGGCTGAAAAGATTATTGGCAGTTCCCTCCCTTCCATCCAGGACATAGCACAGAAGCGTTGCTTGAGCAGGGTCTGCCAGATTGTCTGGGACACTCCACATCCTCTTCACGCCCTGTTTTCCTTGTTACCTTCTGGGAGGAGGCTCCGTGGTATCCGAAGCAGAACATCCAGATTCAATCATAGATTCGTTCCATACAATATTAACCTAGTGAACTCTAAAGCTTCCTCCTTCTGTTATGTATTCAAGACGGACAGTATTTAATATTTATATGTTACTTATAGGGTGTAGGTCTTACTCTATACATATGTTGTATATAGTATGTTTAAATGTGTGTTATGTGTACACTTTGAGAGCAAGCAACTAAATTTCATTTTTAATGTGTGCCATTGTGCCCACAGTAAAAAAATAAAGGTCTGTCTGTCTGTCTGTCTGTCCGTCCGTCCGTCCATCCATCCATCCATCTATCTACCTTATATTTACATCTTAGGCATCAGTGAATTGAAATGAATTGAAATTAGATACTTTCAATCAGAAAAAATGCTGCTTAATACCTACGATACACAAAACAAGAGACAGCATTGCTTTCATAATCAGGAAGGCTATAGCAAAGATAGTACTTGAGTTCAGTGTAGTCAGTGAGCAAATAATATCAATTAGACTCGACAGGCTATCCTTGCATGTGACTCTTATCCAAGATTATGCCCCAACTGCTGATTCAGAAGAGGAGGAAGTTGATACATTTTATGGTTTAGTTCAATCTGAAGTTGACAAAACACGCAAAGAAGATGCAAAAATTGGAAATATTAAAGGAAAAAATGTGGCTGCGTTTAATGCATCTAGGAAACCAAAATGAAGTAGTGGAACAGCTTAGCAGTTTCTGTCAAACCAATTATGTCTTCATTACTAACACAAACTTCTGACAATCAAAATGATGCCAGTGCATGTGAATATCACCAGATGGAGTATGCTGAAATCAAATTGACTATCCCAGTGTTTCAAGGAGGTGGAAGAGTCCAAATTTAGAAAGAAGGTTGCAGCTTAGAATTGGAATGCCAAGGGATGCCAGTGAAGAGATCGTAACTGATTCAAAGAAGATCAAACGAAAGTGGAAGGGGTGTAGTGAACCTCTGGGCAATAGAAGTGTCAATATTTAAGATACCTTAAGAAAATATTTGTCAAGCACTAGAGAAATCAGGAGACCCAGGCAGTTCAAATGGATATAAAGATTTATTGCAAGCTTTTTTTAAAAAAATGTTGTATTAATTTTTAACATACGGTAATCACCATAGTATTCGGTAGCAAACATCCACTAACAAATTCTCTAATCTATAATCCACACAATAACTTTACATGATTTCCTCTTTTCCCCATAGTGTTCTCTTTTACCAACCTTAAGTTAATACAATTCTTATTGTTTTAATAAATGGTAATTAAATATAAAAGTTTTCTAATATTTCTACAATTAATAATCACAACAATATAGTATTCCTTTTCTATCTAGTAGTCATTCTGGTTGTTTCCGTATTCTTATAGATGTTACTGTAGATGTAAAAAGTAAGTCAAGTACAGTATCTTTGTTAGAGGCATTTGCCCACTCATTTTTATTGAGAACCTTTTTCCTTCTTTTTCTCTCTGCTTCTCTTGTCATTTTTTGTCTCTTCAATTCTAGTGTTTTCCCTGGCATCTCTGCAGTCTATTTTATCCAGTCTTTTTTCTTATCCTCAAGTTTATTTTGTAGTGTTGAAATATAGGTTGTCTTTTCCAAGTCCAGTATTTCTTGTAAAAAATTTTTCACTTGGATTAAGTCATACTTCTTTGTTTCGTAGAATTCCATCTTTAAGTCTCTATCCTCGAATTTATGTTCAATTATCTGTTTTATCTGTTCCTTCTCTGTTGTATTTTCCCAAACTTCTCAATTGCGCAGCGCGCAGGACCGAAAGTCAAATGTATTGCAAGCTTAAGCTCTTTACAAGAATCTGAATATTAACCGTCAAAGAAAATTGGCTGTGAGTAGTTCAGGAATTCCAGAATAGGAATTCAAGGTTGGCTGGATTTAGATCTCTTGTGGATGTGAAGGGACTCATGACTGATGATGCATTTGACCCTCCCTTGGGTTCAGCCTGGTGATCTACAATATTCCATGCTTGCAAGAATTTCTGGTACTAGAAAGTGACATTACATCAGCACTGCATTCCTTACCAAATCAGAAGACTGCATGAATTGATGGAATATCCAAGGACCATGACAGATAACAGAAGAATCAATAAAAGTTCTGTCTAAACTATGCCAGCAAATCCGGAAAACGACACAAAGGCCAACAGATCGTATGAGTTCACTCTACATACCAATACCAAATAAAGGGGATGTAACAGAGACAATGCAAATTCTCCTACAGTATACTTACTTTCTCATGCTGGCAGAATATTAAAATAAGGATTATTAACCTTGTCTATAGTTTATTTATTTATTTTATTTCAAGGTTACCGCCAACATTCTGTAAATTGTCAAGATGTTTTAGAAATACATTATATATAAGGAGAAGTTATTTCCCCTTAACTTATCTACTGAATTGCCATTGAATGAACGTAATACAGACAGTTTTCATATATGCACATATGTTGAAGAAGATTTTTCTGGTTGGTAGAAAAAAAATAATTGCTATGTTTTCTCTTTCAACTGAGAATATTGACTATGACAATGAGAATCACTTTGCTTCTAATCTTCAGCTTTCAGAGACCGCATCTGTATCCTCTATTCTTTTATGCTTTTTTAAATAGACATTTGCATCTGTGGCAGAATCCACTGAAAAGTGTCCCACCGAGTTATTTTGCAGCTTGTATTCGAGAGCAGATTAAAATAAAACACTGATTCACTGTAGCAGCTGCTTGTTGAAATGTCTGCAAGACTAAAATGTCAGTATGATCGTTTTAAAAAGAGGTCGAAACGAGACTGGTAGAGGTTCCCCCCACTCCATCCCTTTAACTGGGTTTTCTTTCTTTAGTTGTTTAAGAAATGAAATGACTGGACCATCTTGGTAACTGACTCATTATTGGCTCATGTTTTACAGGTCTTGGAGATGATTCAGACGAACCCTGTGATGCATTTGTAGTAGAAGAGACAGAAAGAGGATATCAATGTGCTATGGCCATTCCTAGTCCACTATATAAGTGAGTTTGGGGGAATTTAATCACAAGAACTGCACGCAAATGGGTATCTTCTGCTCTAATGTTGCCAGAAATCTTTCCTCTACCTACACATAGATGCTAAAGGCTAACAATTCAGTCTCATGTAGGGTAATGTTGCAAGTCTGGAATGAGTTGCTAGTATCATTGGACTGCTTCAGAAGACTTGGTATGTGTTGGAATAGCCCATTTTGAGGTGTGAATGGCCCATTTCAATTCTAAATGTTCCATAAGGGAATGTTTTGAAGTATAGGTAAGGCCTATATCCGTGATGGCAAACCTTTTACAGACCGAGTGCCCAAACTGCAACCCAAAACCCACTTATGCACCATCGGGTGCCGGGTGGGTGTGGCCCATTGGGTGGGCATGGCTACAGTGGTAACGGCAGACTGGGTGGGACTAAAAAGCTCAATCAATCAATTCCAACTTTGCAAGATCTTTTTTTTCCCCATGAGAAGTTGAAATTGACTGATTGATTGAACCTTTTTTTTTTTTGCACATGGCAGCAGAGGCCTAAAGTGAAAAAGTTTTATAAAACCCAGCTGAAGGCCTAGGATTGGGGCGCCGGCGCGCATGCCCACAGAGAGGGCTCTGAGTGCCGCCTCTGGCACCTGTGCCATAGGTTCGCCACCACTGGCCTATACTTACCTCTTAAGTGAGCTCCATTGACAGCATTGCATGTCACACTAAAGCCAAATTCTTGTTTACCCATAAACAACCAGCATGCTGTTCTGCATTACTTTTTCTGCCCATATGGAGTGGCTAAACCAATCACAAATGCCACTTTCCTGGTTTGTTTTTTGAAATGTGCTAAACATAGCTTCCAGCCCTGGTTTGCATGTAATGATAATGTTTGGCCACTTCTGTTTGGAGGGAAGGCGTGAGAAAGTGATCAAGTAGGATGTGCTAACAAGCTTGCTTATTTCTAATCAAGTTACCATACTGGAAATTCTGTTATATTATGGAATGCAGCCATAGCATTCAGCGGGGCTTATGTTTAGGAAGCAGATAATAGGATTGCAGCCTAAAATGCATTTAGCATCATCTTCTTTTCATGTTATGAGAGAATTCAGAAAAAAAAGCTTAAGTCGCTGATTTTAACAGATAAGTGTATTATAACTTTTTTTTTTTTTTTTTAAAAAAATGCTTTTGCTTGTTTGGTTTGGCCCTTGGTCCAAACCACCTAGGCAGCTTTGGACTGCTTAATTTGATGTAGCTTCTATCTAATTTTGACTGCCGCTTCTCACTGCAGTTCTTTGAGTTCTTTGTTGACGATTAGGAGCATTATGATTAATTTACAATCAATCAGTTTTCCTTGCATCACTCATCAAAGTCCACTCGCAGTGGCCACCACTTGGGAATGGGCAGTTTGAGACTGAGGAAGACATAGCCTTGTTCAACGGTGAAGAGTTTACATGGGGAATATCCATGCATATCTTTTAGTGAGACTGAGGGCAAGCAAGCGATCCCACTACATCAGACATGTCAAACTCGCAACGTCACGTGACGTCACGCAACGTATCAGAGCTTTTTCGCCATTGCCGGCAATGGAGTGGGCGCGGCTCCAGTATGATGAAACCGGCCCGCGGGCCGGCAATTTAACACCCCTGCACTACATGTCAAGCCATCACTGGTTTTATTAACTCCCTGTTTTTATTAAGACAATATGGCCAAGTCTTACCTAAGCACTTTTTCACATACACACACCGTTGTTCTCTCACATATACTCAGTAAAATTGCTACCAAGCAAGTGGTCAATGAACCTGAGAGGAATGGAGGAAATGAGCCACAGGTGCCTATTTTTTTCCAACCAGTTTCCTGTTTGGCCGTTCTCCTTTCCACCTCATCTGCCCCACAGTTGTTACCACAGGGGTAAATGAGTCTCCCTTCATGTGCAGTTTTGCTTCCAGATTGGTTTGGTTTCAAATAGGATCCCTCACTGGCCTTTGCAATACCACAGGCCCATCCAAGACCTGATTCCTTAGATTGCTTTTTGTTTGTTTGTTTCTTCCGTTCATTGTTTTTTCTCAGGCTACTACCCAGGTGCCATGCCAGTAAATTCACATTGCTAAATTTATGGAGTCTTATCAATTTTACAGCCAGCACATAATCAATTACAGCATTCCCTGGCTTTACTTCTATTTCCTCTAATTCAGCGGTTCTCAACCTATGGGTTGTGACCCCATTTGGGGTCGATCGACCATTTCACGGGGGTCGCCAAGCAAGGCTGTCTGCCATTTTTTCCCCCTTTTCCAGCGGGTGCCTTACCTCCCTTGGGCTGGGCCAGCTGGTGGTCGGCCTGCTCCGTCTCTGCCGCTTGCCAGCTACGCCTCGGCCGGCGCAGGGGGCGGAACCACGCATGCGCGGCGCTCCCGGGCAGGGAAAGTCCTCGACTTACGACCGGCTTAGTCCTCGACTTACGACCGGTTTAGTCCTCGACTTACGACCGGTTTAGTCCTCGACTTACAACCGGTTTAGTCCTCGACTTACGACCGGTTGGGGGTCGCGGCATTAAAAAGGTTGAGAACCACTGCTCTAATTGGTGGAAGGAAAAAACAAAACAAAACTACATGCTTCATCTACCAACTACCACGATGATTGCCTGTCACAAGCTACATTTTGTGTCCCAAGGATTTGGATGATGTGAGAATTATTTTGCCTATTAAGCTCTTTCATTCCATAATAGAGAAGACAGTGGTTCTTGTGACACAGGAAATCATTTGATACTAATTAAACTTTTCATCCTGAGCAACTTTTTCTTCCTTATCCCACTCAATGTTTTTGCAGGTATATAATAGGAAAGAAAGGAGAAACTAGGAAAAAACTGGAGACAGAAACACGCACCTCCATCAGTATTCCCAAGCCAGGGGTAGAAGGAGAAATTGGTAAGATTTTGAGCTTGCAAAAATGAATAGACTTTTGAGTTTTCATACGTTGGTCACATAAAATTAAGCAATAATATATCCTGGTATTATGTGAAAAAAATATATATGTTATATTACCATGTATGAGATGAGCTGCAAAAGGGAAATTAAAGAAAGAGCATTTCTTTCCCTTTCCATGAGAAACAAAGACTTTCCATAAATGGAGGCAGTTTTTCAATTCACAGAAAAAGGAATCTTAATCAATGACAATGAAACAGTTGTTATCCAATGTGCATCCCAAAATCCTTAATTTATTTGCAATTATTATCTCTTTTCCACTTCTTTTTCCTTCCTCCCGTCTACTGTAGTTACCCAAAAAACCCCCAAATAATCTCCGATTTAAGATAACATTCCACCCAAAAGAGTCCTCACTTAACCAACCAGTTATTTAGCAATCATTCGAAATTAAAGACAGTTCTGAGGGGAAAAAAAACTTTACGGTTGATTTACAACCTTCACAGTGCCTAGCTGTCATGTGATCTCTATTAGAGCCAATACGTATTGTCCTGTGGTTTTCCCTTTTTTTTTTCCTCTCGCCAATCGGAGAGATTGGGGAGGAAGTGACTTCCAAAGAGTTTGCTTTTACATACATTGAAAGCAATGTGTTCACACTGGCAGCCCAGGCCTGGGAGCTGTGGGCACGCTGTGCCTACGGCTTACAATATTCTCTTGAAATCTCGTCCTCTCCAATCTCTCTGCTGTCAACCTCCAGCTCGAATATCCAAATAAAGTCCAGGATCTCTTTCATTTCTGAAGATCTTATTGGTTTGTTGAATATATGACATGGTATAGATGAAGGAAAATTAACTCTAAAATCCCAAGATATCTAACCAAAGCATATAACAATGACAAACCTCCCAGATGTCCATGTAGTTCATGTAAGCACCTTCTCGTTTTGAGAACCTTCTGGTATCTTCTTCACGGTGGTTAGAATGTCCTTGAAAGTTAGCAGTCATCTTGTTAATTGAGTTATGAGTAGAGCAAGTACCTGCTAGCTACCTGCTATTCTTAGATTTCTGGAGGGAAATTGAAAGACATTCGCATATATCCTGTCTTATTATTTTCCTTGCTTTCAGTGATCACAGGGCAACATCGGAGTGGTGTTATTTCAGCACGGACACGAATTGATGTTCTCGTTGAAAGCTTCCGTAAAAAACAGCCCTTCACACATTTTCTGTCATTTGCACTCAACCAGCCTGCAATTCAAAAGAAGTTTTTACAATTCAAAGAGGAAGTGTTGGAGAAATGTTCCCATGTAAGTTTTCATTATAATATTTGGAAAGAGTGGGAGTAAACAAAAAGTAACTAAGCTTTTCTTTCAAGATAGTTACAAAACAGAAAATAACATTGTAAATCTTGTTTGGCATATTGTTTCTTGTTTGTATCTAGCTTATTCGGTCTTTTCATTTTCTCTCAATCTTTACATCTATTTTCATTTTGGAATGAGAATATATTATATGGGTGAACTATAATGGAAGTGCTGATAATTATTTTGCTTCCACGAGAGCCTTTGATGATCACATTTCCTGGTTTGTGTGTTTTAATCCCTCAACAATAACAGCAGAAAATTAACTCATTAAGACACAGATAATGTGAGGAGGAGAGATAGTTCGGTGTAGTGATTAAAGCACCTGGCTAGAGATTGGGAGACTTCAGTTCTAGTCTTACCTTAACAAGCACTAGTAAGAACACTTAGACTTATATACGCTTCACAGCGCTTTACAGCCTCTTTAAGCAGTTTACAAAGTTAGCATATTGCCCTCAACAATCTGGATCCTCATTTTACTGACCATGGAGGGATGGAAGGCTGAGTCAACCTTGAGCCAGTGAGAATTGAACTGCTAGCAGTCAGCAGAATTAGCCTACAATACTGCTATCACGCCCGTCCGACGACGTCCAGAGTAATGAAAAATCAGGAACGCAGGTACGAGGTGCAAGCAAGGTTTTAATCCCTAGCTAACAAAAAGTCAGCACTGGGAGTGATTGCCCCCAGTGCTCTATATAACTGTGCCACGCCACATCACCCCACTCCCAGCAGCAATCCATCATCCGCCCACCGGTCATAAAAACCCCTCTAGTCCGGTCATGCCCTTCCCTCGAGTCAGCCCCGCCCTGCTGGCCCTCTGTCCGGCCGCCCGGGCCATGTTCGTCTACTGGCACCACGTTGCTCCTGCCTTCGTTTGCTCTCACGCCTCCGCAGTCCTGGTTGGCTCCTGGCAGCTCTCCTCCGTCCACCGGAGGCCTCCCACGGCTCCCAGCTCCAAGCGGCAAACAGCCTCGCTGCTCAGCTGCTCCGTCACCAGCTGCGGCCTCCCAATGTCTCCTGCGGCTTCCGGCACCCGGCAGCAGATGGCCTCGCCGCCCAGCTGCTCCGTCGGCAACTGCGGCCTCCCGAGGCCTCCCATGTTCTCCGGCAGCCGGCGGCGGCGGCCCATGCGGCACGGCATCAGACGGCTGCTCCCCCCACTGTGCGGCAGCTCTGGCGGCGCTTGTGAGTCCCTCCGGCCGCCGGCAAGGCCCAACGCCACCCAGCCACCCCCTGGCGCTCGGCTGCGCTGGAGGGTGGTGGGCCGTGGTCCCCCCGGCCACCGGCAAGGCCTCTCCAGCCCACAAATGGTAGGCGGCTGGAACGGGAACGGAGGGGTGGGGGGAAGGCTGTACCTGGCACCGACAGTGTGGTGGAGGCAGGGCGGCGTCTGGCATCATGGTGGCGGCGGCCGGCTGTGGGACGTGCTGCGAGTCACCCCCCCCACCGGTGAATGGCAAGCCCCGTGGGGCTTGACAACTGCATTCTAGCCATTGCACCACCACGGCTCTTTTTAAGCACAAAGTCAGCTGGGCAATGTAGGACCAGTCCTAGGAAAGAAGCAGTGGCAACTACATCCGAAAACATAGCCAAAAAAATTACAGAGACTTGTCCAGATAGTTATCAGGAGTCAAGATTGACTGGAAGACCCAATGTATACTGTCATGGAAAACTTTCTTATTTCTTTGTTCAGGCTTTTTGTCAAATTACCGTAAGATAAAAATTAATTTAAAAATAGAGTAATATAAATGCAATGTAGCTCAATAAAAACCTTCCGTTAAAAGCCATAAAGCAGTGCAGTGCTTTTAGTGTAATTAGAAAGAAGTGCAAACAAAGCCTTTATAATCAAGAGAGACTCCACACAAGAGTCCAGTCTCTGAATTAGACATCGCAATAGAGAATGTCTTCCTTAAAAAAAAGGATTTTACTTGCTTACCGAGATCAATTCTATTCAAGTTCTTTGGTATGTCCGTGAAGAGGGATGCGGGAAGAATATATATTGAGCCTCTATTAGATGTTCCCAAAGTGTCAGTACTCCTTCAAGGATAAAATTTATCTTCTATATATAAAATCAGATTTTTAAAAAATGGGTTAAAATAAGTTGCATTGGACCTTGATTTATTTTATAATTTATTTTTCGTTTATATATATCTGTAAAGTTTTGCTATTAAGGCAAGGTATGGGGAAATTTTCATCTTCTGAAAATTGCTTTAGTATCTTCATTGGGACTATGCAGGGTGTCTCACCAGAGGGAGCCTTTTTGTCCCTTCTCTTTATGATTTGACCCCTCCAGACATGAAGAGCATCTCTAAAAATCTGTTATTTCAAATTGAGGCTTTCATAGAGAAGGGTTTTTTCCCATGTGCTTTATAAGGCTCCTTTATCATTTATTCTTTATTCTTTATTGGCCAAATATGATTGGACACATAAGGAATTTGTCTCTGGTGCATAAGCTCTCAGTGTACATACAAGCAATAAGTGATTAATAATAATAATAATAATAATAATGATGCTGATGCTGATGCTGATGCTGATAATAATAATAATAATAATAATAATAATAATAATAATAATAAAGTTGGGAGAGACATTGGAGGTCATCTAGTCCAACCCCCTGCTCAGGCAGGAAACCCTATACCATTTCGGACAAATGGCTATCCAGTTTCTTCTTAAAAACTTCCAGTGTTGGAGCATTCACCGCTTTTGGAGGCAGGTTGTTCCACTGGTTAATTGTTCTAACTGTCAGGAAATTTCTCCTTAGTTCTAGGTTGCTTCTCTCCTTGATTAGTTTCCATCCATTGCTTCTTCTCCTGCCTTCAGGTGCTTTGGAGAATAGCTTGTCTCTCTCTTCTTTATGGCAGCCCCTGAGATATTGGAATACTGCTATCGTGTCCCCCCTCGTCCTTCTCTTCATTAAACTAGACATACCCAATTCCAGCAACCGTTCCTTATATGTTTTAGCCTCCAGTCCCCTAATCATCTTTGTTGCTCTTCTCTGTACTCTTTCTAGAGTCTCAACATCTTTTTTACATCGCGGTGACCAAAACTGGATGCAGTATTCCAAGTGTGGCCTTACCAAGGCATTGTAAAGTGGTATTAATATTTCACGTGATCTTGATTCTATCCCTCTGTTAATGCAGCCCAGCACTGTGTTGGCTTTTTTGGCAGCTGCAGCACACTGCTAGCTCATATTTAAGTGATTGTCCACTAAGACTCCGAGGTCCCTCTCACAGTTACTACTATTGAGCAAGGTACCCCCTATACTATACCTGTACATTTGGTTTTTCTTGCCTAACTGTAGAACCTTACTTTTTTCACCATTGAATTTCATTTTTTTAGATAGTGCCCAGTTAAACATGCCTGCGGGTTTGTGGCCTTTTTAAGGAGTTTCTGTTGGACCCCCCTAAATTGGCCAGCAGATGCAGTTATGCTTTGTTACTTTATTTATTCATAATCCTTACCATTTTTAAGCAAAGAAATAAGTCATTGCAAGACTCTGCTTTTTATGGAAAATAAAAGTTAGACTCGGAAATACATGATCTGCTTTCCTCTTAGCTCTAGAATAGAATAGAATAGGAATAGAATAAAAATAGAATAGAGTAGAGTAGAGTAGAACAGAGTAGAGTAGAGTAGAGTAGAATAGAATAGAATAGAATAGAATAGAATAGAATAGAGCTGGAAGGGACCTTGGAGGTCCTCTAGTCCAGCCCCCTGCTCAAGCAGGAGGACCTATACCAGTGGTTCTCAACCTTTTTAATGCCGCGACCCCAACCGGTCGTAAGTCGAGGACTAAACCGGTCGTAAGTCGAGGACTAAACCAGTCGTAAGTCGAGGACTAAACCAGTCGTAAGTCGAGGACTACCCAACCGGTCGTAAGTTGAGGACTTTCCCTGCCCGGGAGCGCTGCGCATATGTGGTTTCGCCCCCTGCGCCGGCCGAGGCGTAGCTGGCAAGCGGCAGAGACAGAGCAGGCCGACCACCAGCTGGCCCAGCCCAAGGGAGGTAAGGCACCCGCCGGAAAAGGGGGGGAAAAATGGCGGACAAAAAAAATGGTGGACAAAAAAAATGGCGGACAGCCTTGCTTGGCGACCCCCATGAAATGGTCGATCGACCCCAAATGAGGTCCCGACCCACAGGTTGAGAACCACTGACCTATACCATCTCAGACAGGTGATTGTCCAGTCTCTTTTTAAAAACTTCCAGCGATGGAACGCCCATAATTTCTAGGGGAAAGCTGTTCCACAGGTTGATTGTCCTCAGTGTCAGGAAGTTTCTCCTTAATTCCAGGAGAATTAATTAGTTAATTAATTAATTCTAATTAGACAGATAGATACACAGCCTGGATTGCTTGCTTGAGATTCTGCTGGGTCTGTCTTTCAAAATCAGCCCTGCTCTTCCTAGCCCACCTCATCTCACAGCAGGATGCTCCAAAAAACCTCGGAATCTTGGAAAATCTATGCACCGCAGCCCAATAAAGATATATTAGAGCTATGCGAAACAGCAGGGAAGTTTGTAGGGTGCTCAAAGGCACCTGGCAATATATCTGTTGCCGGCTGCAGTTAACCGTTGGTGCTGCTGTTTCGAGCTTAAGAGTGGAGCAACTATTAATGATGTCTCTATTCAAATATAATTGAATAGCAATCAGAAATGCAGATAAGCCAGCACACAAATTTCAGGTGCCGAAATTAGCATTTTGGCTGTTGTTGAATAATGAGGCGGTATCATTGCCTCCGACTAGAGTAGTTACCATGGTAACCATTGCTCCCTCCATTGTAGTGCTGTAGTCGCCGGTTTAAATATATTTTGAGAATGACTCCGCCCCACTTTTCCCTTTCTTTTTCACCCTGTCATGACAATGATGAAGCTGGCATTAAAAATGTAAAAATCAGACCCTTCCAAGCTTTTAGATTAGGTAAGCGTCTTGTCTGTCAAGTGCGAAGCTCAGACACTAGTATAGACACATTAATTTTCCTTCTGTTATTAATAGAGAACCACTTCTATATTGCAGTGGAAGCTAATGTTGCAGGTTAGCTTAAAGTGCAATAACAGCTATTGCAAATCCCAATTTGTCGAAATGAAAGGGAGGGTGAATTCAGCTCCCGTAAGATTTTAGATAACCTTTATTGGTATTTGTTCCTGTGGGCATAAGGTTTAGTTGCTATCACTTAAATATGAGCCAGCAGTGTGCTGCAGCTGCCAAAAAGGCCAACACAGTGCTAGGCTGCATTAACAGAGGGATAGAATCAAGATCACGTGAAGTATTAATACCACTTTACAATCCCTTGGTAAGGCCACACTTGGAATACTGCATCCAGTTTTGGTCACCGCGATGTAAAAAAGGTGTTGAGACTCTAGAATGAGTACAGAGAAGAGCAACAAAGATGATTAGGGGACTGGAGGCTAAAACATATAAGGAACGGCTGCTGGAATTGGGTATGTCTAGTTTAATGAAGAGAAGGACGAGGGGGGACATGATAGCCGTGTACCAGTATCTCAGGGGCTGCCACAAAGAAGAGGGAGTCAAGCTATTTTCCAAGGCGCCTGAAGGCAGGACAAGAAGCAATGGATGGAAACTAATCAAGGAGAGAAGAAACCTAGAACTAAGGAGAAACTTCCTGACAGTTAGAACAATTAACCAGTGGAACAATCTGCCTCTAGAACAGTGGTTCTCAACCTTTTTAATGCCGCGACCCCAACCGGTCGTAAGTCGAGGACTAAACCAGTCGTAAGTCGAGGACTAAACCGGTCGTAAGTTGAGGACTACCCAACCGGTTGTAAGTCGAGGACTTTCCCTGCCCGGGAGCGCCACGCATGCATGGTTCCGCCCCCTGCGCCGGCCGAGGCGTAGCTGGCAAGCGGCAGAGACAGAGCAGGCCGACCACCAGCTGGCCCAGCCCAAGGGAGGTAAGGCACCTGCCGGAAAAGGGGGAAAAAAATGGCGGACAAAAAAATGGCGGACAAAAAAAATGGCAGGCAGCCTTGCTTGGTGACCCCCATGAAATGGTCGATCGACCCCAAATGGGGTCCCGACCCACAGGTTGAGAACCACTGCTTTAGAAGTGGTGAATGCTCCAACACTGGAAGTTTTTAAGAAGAGACTGGATGGCCATTTGTCTGAAATGGTATAAGGTTTCCTGCTTGAGCAGGGGGTTGGACCAGATGACCTCCAAAGTCCCTTTCAACTTTATTATTATTATTATTGTTGTTGTTGTTGTTGTTGTTGTTAAGAACACAAGTCAAATATCTGCTTGAAATAGAAATGTTATCACTCAGACATTGCAGGCAACCCTCAACTTACAACCATCCATTTAATGACCGTTTGAAGTTAACAATGGTACTGAAATAAGTGACTTCTGACCATTTTACACACGTACAACCGTTGCAGCACCCTCATGGTCACATGATCAAAATTCGAATGATTGGAACTTGGGCATGTGTTTAGGACGGATGCAGTGCCCTGGGGTCACGTGATCCCCTTTGGTGATCTTCTGACCAGCAAAGTCAATGGGGAAGCCAGTTTCACTTAACTTAGTAACAACTGCAGTGATTCAGTTAACACCTTTGGCAAGAAAGGTCGTAAAGTGGGGCAAAGCTTACTTAAGAAATGTCTTGCTTAGCAACAGATTTTTTGTGCTCAGTTGTGGTCATAAGTCAAGGACTATCTGTATCTGAAAAAAAAATATGTCTGTTTGCACCTTGAGTTGATCACTCAGTACCCCAGAAAGGGAAAAGCATGTCTTCGTGGAAGGCCTGCCATGCTAAAAAATACAACACCTCCACAATTGGAGACACCACATCTCCAAATTTATTTATTTAATCAAATTTATACAGGTAGTCCTTGAAGTTACAACGATAATTGAATCTGGCAATTATGGTTGTAAGTTGAGATGGTTGTAAAGCAAGTCGTCATGTAACCAGACCCGATTGTAACGACTTTTTTTATGGTGGTCGTTAAGTGAATGCCATAGTCATTAGGCAAACTCATTGTGTGCCATGGGCTCAGATTTTTTTTTTTATATGTGGGCCAGTTGCCAAGCACCTAAAATGCAGTCACATGATTACGTAGGGGAAAGGTACAACATCAGAACTTCAAAACTTGTAAGTAGCTTTTGGAGATTCTGTCTTCACTTCAACCAGTCACCAGTGGAGGACGACCTATATGGTTGCCCATTTTGCAAGCAGGTTCTTGAAAAACAACGTTGAGAAAATGTGATTGTTTCAATCCCTGTTTGCGAACTTTTTGGAGACTTTTACTTGGCCGTTGTGGGGTAAAGGATAAACCAATAAAGCCTTTAATCTGATTTCGTGGCTCTCTTAATCCTTAAGGAGTTTGCTCTTCTGGGGTGGAGGGCATTTTCAACAGAACTTAATAATAATAATAATAATAATAATAGTAGCAGTAGTAGTAGTAGTAGTAGTAGTAGTAGTAGTAGTAAAGTTGGAAGGGACCTTGGAGGTCATCTAGTCCAACCCCCTGCTCAGGCAGGAAACCCTATACCATTTCGGACAAATGGCTGTCCAGTTTCTTCTTAAAAACTTCCAGTGTTGGAGCATTCACCGCTTCTGGAGGCAGGTTGTTCCACTGGTTAATTGTTCTAACTGTCA
>NW_015386799.1:879194-919194 GCF_001527695.2 Protobothrops mucrosquamatus
CAGTTTCCATCTGTTGCTTCTTGTCCTGCCTTCAGGCGCCTTGGAAAATAGCTTGGCTCCCTCTTCTTTGTGGCAACCCCTGAGATATTGGAACACGGCTATCATGTCCCCCCTCGTCCTTCTCTTCATTAAACTAGACATACCCAATTCCAGCAAGCGTTCCTTATATGCTTTAGCCTCCAGTCCCCTGATCATCTTTGTTGCTCTTCTCTGTACTCTTTCTAACTTCTGAGTTATGCAGTTATGCAGCTTTCAAAACTTAAGGAAACAGCCATCCAGTCAGTGCAATTGATTTGGCAGGGTGAGGGCCGAGGAATAAAAAAAAAAAACACAACAGAGCTTTGTTTATTGATTAGGATAATGTAGACTCTGCTTATCTGCTGCCCTTGCAATAGTCTGGGTTCCTTACATAATTGGTCTGCCAGTAAAACGGTAAGGTAGGCATGAATCAGTCGGAAGTCCTTTGTAGTTGTGGCTCGGTGTATTTGGAGCTTCTGTCTGAAAGGAATTGTGGTGCTTCATCACTAAAGACAACTTTTTATTGACTGAGATTTGGGTTCAGTTATTAAGTGAAAAATAGTGGCACACCTTGCATTTAGTTTGTTTGTCTGTGCTATTGAATCAGCAAATGTCTATGGAGATTCTCAGTTATCCAGGTCATGGTTGTCCCAAAGGTGCTTTTTCAAGAGACAACTGGACTGGAGATGTTTCACTTCTCATCCAAGAAGCTTCTTCAAGTCAGAACTGAAGAAGCTTCTTCAGTCAGAACTGAAGAAGCTTCTTGGATGAAAAGTAAAACGTCTTCAAGGAGTTGCCTCTTGAAAAAGCACCTTTGGGACGTTTTGAATCAGTACAAAGTTAGTGATTATGATCACCTGTAGGGTGAGCATGAGATAACAGGATCCCCAATCACAAGTGAACTGTAATGATAGCTTTAAATAGTCTTGTTCAGATATTCACTCTTAGAGATTCCTTTCAATTTATTCACCTTTTGGCCAAATAACTTCCTTTCTTGGAATGTACATTGTACTGGAATTAAGCTACCTACAGCTTTAACCAACATTAATTTACCTGTTTGGTAAATTCTACATTTAGAAGTAGGAAACAAAAAAAATCATAAGAGATGTTCCTAGAAAAGTGGTGGCGAACCTATGGCACCGGTGCCAGAGGCGGCACTCAGAGCCCTCTCTGTGGACACGCGTGCCGTCGCCCCAGTCCTAGGCTTTCAGCTGGGTTTTATAAAACCTTTTTGTTTTAGGCCTCCGCCACTGTGTACAAAAAAAAAAAGTTTCAATCAATCAGTCAATTTCAACTTCTCACGGGAAAAAAAAGATCTTGCAAAGTTGGAATTGATTGATTGAACTTTTTAGTCCCACCCAGTCTGGTGTTACTGCAGCCACGCCCACCCAATGGGCCACACCCACCCAATGGGCCACACCCACCTGGCACCCGACAATGCATAAGTGGGTTTTGGGTTACAGTTTGGGCACTCGGTCTCTAAAAGGTTCGCCATCACTGTCCTAGAACATTGTCTGTGATAGAAAGATTGTTGCAGCTTGTTCCAGAGACAAAGACTGATTGGGCTGAGTTTAGAAAATTACATGCTCTCCAATATCTTTAAAGAACACACTTTTAATATCTTAAAGCAAAAATTTCCTATAAATCCAGTCAAAAGCATTTAAAATGTGCCTTCCTCAATCTGTATGAATTAATCTGGAAAAGAATTTCTTATCTATTTGATACAAAAAATAAACCCCAGGATCAAATTAAATGTCAGCTACATAGCAAGTACTGTCTATATTTGGATTTTAAAAAAACATAAATTAGGACGCCTCAGAAATTATAGATGTAGTGGAATTTATTATTGACTGGGAAGAAATACTTCTCACTATTCTGAAGTTAAATTTATTTATTTATTTGTTTGTTTGTTAACTTTATTTGCCGCCTATTTCATTTCAAAGTAACTTTGGGTGTTTTCCTATACAAATCCAAAGGATTATCGTACTTAAATTAAGAGAGAGGTTTATTGACAAGTTTAAACTATACAAAACATAGGCACTCCAACACAGATAGAAGTACATAACAAACATATATGCAACATTTACTATATTGGTGGAAAAATAGAACGATTGGCAAGATGTTTGAGCATTCTTATTTATTTTATTGACAATACTGCCAAGCCAGAAGATATAATTGGAAATTATTAAAAAGATGTGATTGATGAGGGAGAAAACCATGGATGTCTCACTTAGGTAAGCCAAACACAAAAGTTATTTGAAGCAACATTTATGCATATTTCAAATATTATCTTAATTATAAGTGATCTATTATATACATTTAATTCCCAGAAGAAAGGAAACACTGTAGAGGGAGCATACAATAGAAATTATACATTATACCTAAAATAGAGTTCAATAGAGTTTACTCCCATCTGAGTCTAGTATAGTATTCTCAGCAAGTCTACCTCCCTAAGATGTATACTCCTGAATGAAATCAGTATTTAGCATGAAGAAACTAGAATTTATAACTTCAAGATAGATGAAGGCAAGAGCCATTAGGATTTGTTCACTGCAGTCTATTCAATGAAATTTAGGTAGCTCTGGACTGACTAGAACAAGAGTGTCAAACTCAATTTCATTGAGGGCCGCATCAGCATTGCGGTTGCCCTTGGGGGGCTGGGTGGGTGTGGCCAGGGTAGGTGTGGCCTACTGGGTGGGCATGGGTGGAGTGGGTGTGGCCTACTGGGTGGATGTGACCAGCTCTACATCATTCGCGTTAAGGGTGCCTGTGGGGGCCTGGGCAGGAGTGGGACAGATCTGAGGGTCTCTGGCAGAAGGGGGTGGGACCAGGGCAAGTGCCAAGGCATGGTCCACTGGAGGAGCCTCACTGTTCCTCTCAGGCCATGCGGGGGGGGGCTATGGAGCTAAGACTGAATGCGTTTCAGCATAGGTGGCCACCACAAAATTGTACATTGGTTCCCAGCTGGCCTGGGCCAGGGCCAAGGCAGAGGGGGCCGTTCCATCACTGTTTCCAGGATGGCTTCGCGGGCCACATGAAACCACTTCGTGGGCCACATCCGGCCCCCGGGCCTTGTGTTTGACATGTCTGGACTAGAACATCAGTGAAGGAATAAATAGAATAAATAGTAAAGCTTTGGTGTGGTTTTTTGCATTTTCCTTGGTTATATCTTATTTCTGCCTTTTGACCAGTCTGTGGATTCTGAATTGTCATTTTGTCATGATTCCTTGTGTCTTTCTTAGATCTGCCTCCTAGATGTTTCTTCAATCCTGAGTTGTTTTTCTCTTAGCTACTGACGTATCTCACAGTCAGTAGTTCTTCAAGATTTCTAACTAGCTGTACAAATATAACACAAAAATGGGAAGGAGAATAAAACTTAGACCACACTTGTAATATTGCATCCAGTTTTTGATATAAAAAGATGTTGAGATTCTAGAAAGAGTGTAGAGAAGAGCAATTAAGATGATTAGGGGATTGGAGGCTAAAACATTCAAGAATGGTTGCAAGGAATTGGGTATGTCTGATTTAGTGAAAAGAAGGACTAGGGGTGATAGGATAGCAGTGTTCCAATATCTAAGGGGCTGCCACAAAGAAGAGGGGATCAACCTGAAAGCAGGACAGGAAGCAATGGATGGAAATTAATCAAGGAGAGAAGCAACTTAGAAATTGCTTCTCTGATGGTGAGAACAATTAATCAGTGGAACAGCTTGCCTCCGGTTGTGGATGTTCCAACACTTGAGGTTTTAAAAAAAAGATTAGACAACCATTTGTCTGAAATGGTATAGGGCAGTGATGGCAAACCTTTTAGAGACCGAGTGCCCAAAAACCGCCCCTGCCTGCCCCCTGACCCGCCCGCTCCACCCCCACTCTGCCCACCCCCCACCTGCCCGCAGGGCTACCCACCGCCTCCATGGCCTGCCGCAAATTGCCCAGGTGGCCCAGCAGCGCCATGGCAGCCATGCCCTCCGCTGGCGCCCCACAGCATCAACTGCGTGTGACAGGGCGCGAGTGTAGAATCTTGTCCTGGCTGCCATGTCCTTGGCTGCACTACTCTGTGTGGGCCACGCTTGGGGGCGACTCTCCTCCGGGGGGGGGGTTGCTGGTGAGGAGGGAGCCTTGGGAGGCGGGGCTGGGGTGACAGCGTATGTGCCCACAGAGAGGGCTCTGAGTGCTGCCACTGGCACCCGTGCCATAGGTTCACCATCACTGGTATAGGGTTTCCTGCCTGAGCAGGGGGTTGGACTAGAAGACCTCCAAGGTCCCTTTCAACTCTGTTATTCTGTTAGAAGCAGATTGTGGTGTTTTTGTTTATTGTAGCTCATTTAAGCAATAAGATGTGTAGTATTCTTTTTTTTACAAAAAAAAACCCAACAGGGATTTCAAAGGCTATTGAGGATTAATATGATGAGGACTTCAAGTGAGTCAATTGGGAATTACCTGTAATAGCTAGAAACATTGGATCTGAGTTAACTTCTGAAAGAAATTCACTGGGGAAATGACAGTGAGATTATAAACCATCATTAAAGAATAATGGAAAATAGGTGCTGGGGCAACCAGGGAGCTTATTTAGAAATTGTTGCTGTTGAAGAGCATGCGGGTAGTAATAAAGCATTTTGCAACGTCTTGAATGTGAGGGTAAATGCCTAATTTATTTCAGAAAGGTGTTGTTTTCTAAAACAATTCTTGTGCTGCTAGCTAATTTAGATTTTGCAAGATGGAGACCGAAGCAAGAGGAGGTGCCAGAAACAAACAAGGTGTTTATTCAAAGTGTCCCCATTTCATTACTTACAGCACCAGGGGCTCTTCCTTCACAGTCATGGTCTCTGGAATTTGACTTGCAAAGAGGTTGCTTTCGTTGGGCCTGTTTTATAGTCCTGCAACCTCTGTTTCCCTCTCCACCCCCCCACCCCCCAGAGTTGCTCTATTTAGGCATCAGCAAGGGAAACATACATATTAATGAGGATTAAATGCCTAGCAGGCACCCACTTCCCACCATGACAAAAGAGGGGAATAATTATCTAATTGCGGTTAGAGCAGAGAGTTTATTATCTCACAAGAGTAAAAAGGAAGAGCCAGCTTCTCTAAGCAGCCTCTCTTCCAGGTGTTAATTGAAAAATGCAGGTCAATCACAAGGCAGGTGTAAAGCTTGCTTTCTTAAAAATTATGTAATAAATTAAGTAGTTGAATTATGTCCTCTGATCAAATGTCCGGATTTACAAGAAACAAATCTACAGCTAGTTCTCAGAAAAATCTCAGTAAATCTGATTCAAACAATTCATATCTAATTAGTTTTTTAAGACATCGCCTCAGTGAATACTCTTATCTTTGACTGTTATTGAATGCATTGGAATGGTGGAGCCTTCTGATTTCTAACAAACAAAATGAATTTATACTGAACATCATTTTTCCCCCCTCAATTATAAAATATATTTGAAGAAAAACATTTGTCCCTGTAATATTTGGAAATAAAAATAACTATAACATTATATAGTAATCTACAGAAATTTTGCATTATACAGGCTCATGACCCAAGGAAAAAAGAAAAATCGTATTAAAAAATTAATAACCTATTTGTCAAAAGTAAAACTTCAGAAAAGAAAACCTTTACATTTGAATGGAATAAAAATAAGGATAGTAGTTATAAAAAAATAAGGAAAAAGATTAAAAAGAAACAGTGAAAATAAAAGGCGCTGAGGAAATCCTAGGAGAGGGGAAAAAAACCTTGCAGCAATCAGCATCAAGATAAAAAAATGGAAATTGAGCAAAAAAGTAATAAAATAAGGAGGAAAGGAAGAAGAATACCGATCAGTGAACAACTGGAAGAGATATCCCTGTATTGCAGACTTTTACTCTCTCCCTGAAACTTGAAACTCAATCTACTTCAAAAAGTAAATTAAAGAAAAATCTGTGCTTCAAAATTTGATGTATAATAAAAGAATTGTCCTCTTGATGTTTATCTAATTACTGTGAAGACTGCTGTTGTATTTCAATCTCAGTATGAGTTTCAGATCTTTTCTCAGATAATTAACAGCAATATCAGGATCATAAAAGTGTTCTCAGTCATCCAGAGATAAATACAATTGGCAGGATGAAGAAAATTTTTTTCACTTGTCTTCCTGCCTCACTAATATGGTTAAATTATTTATGCTTTTTAACTGCTTTGGAAAGCAAACCTGAAAAACACATTATTTTTTTTCCTTCACCATATTCTAGAGAGGTTCATTTCCTGAAGAGGTGCAAAATGTTATACCGGATAGATTTCTTGAGAATTCTAATTCTCACCTGGATTTGTCCATAATAAGATTAGAATTTTGATGAATCTCAGTACTGTATTATAGAATTCTTTGAAACTGAATATTTCCCAGAAAGACTCCTCTGTTACAGCTTTTGGAGGCTGCTAGTCCTCAATACCCACGAAGCTTAAATATCATTTTTTCCCCAAAGCCCTCTCTTCTGCCATGGTCTTTTGATTTTTTTTGGTTGTTTTATTGCTAGAGCCTAGATCAGACCTGGATATTTTATAACCCCCAGGCCACCTCCAGCCCTTTGACTCTCCCTGTCCAGCCCGCGTGGATTGTTTTTATTTTGAAGGCAACTGCTGTTATTTTTTTTTCCATTTTATGAATTTGCACATGTGCATGCTCAGGCACCTTCACAGTCCTATTGGTTTGGCCCTCACAACAGTGTTTCTCATGTAGCCCCAAATCTTCTTTCAGATATGCTAATATTCATTTTGTGAGATGACTTCTTTTGTGAGATTACACCATGACAAGCACCTCAGAATTAATTACAGTACTTGTCTTGGCTCCATTTTGGAGTTAACTGTTGCTTCCTGCGCTTCTCCTACCTGATCTTCAGTTGAACTGTCAACCAAAGCAATTTCCTCTCCTGTCTCAGAAAGGAAAATTGTTGGACCTTTTATTGCTGCTGAAGCTGGTAATTATTTTTCTATTTCTGCTTGAGATGGTTCCATCTCACCGGGTGATTTTAAAGATTAATTAGCATTATGTTGCTAGTTGCTCTTAACAAGCAGCTCAGACACTCTTTTCAAGAGCTCGTGGAGGGGCAGAGAAGCAAACTAGCTCAACATTTCCCCATCTTGAGCAGAAGTTGAGACCTGGACCCTTCCCCATAGGAACGACATCTGTCACAATCATTGCAGTCCCTCTCGTCCGCCTGCCTATAAAATCAACACTGCTAAAGAACCCAATACTGAGAGAGACAGATTTCCAGACTTATCTCCCTCACCCAACAGGTCCACTTGTTCACCTAGTATTACTGTGAACAATTGTCACCTTGCTAGAAACCGACCCACTGTTGAGTAGCACCACCACAAGGACATTCATTAACAATCTGATTTCCTGGTTCCTGGAAAGGGGCAAATGGACCCAAGTAGAAACTAGCAGCACACAGTTGGTCTGCCTTGTACTGTCAGTTGGCATCATCATCATCATCATCCCAGCCTTTTTCTCGCAGGAGCAGTGTCCGCTTTTTGGATCGACAAACACCGTCTTGCATGATGAAATGCAGCACCATTTGTGTGCATTTTGAAGGAGATGGCTGTATAGGTTCTGACAAGAAAAAAAAAAAACCTGACCGATAGGCTTGTCATCTGGGCCTGACATCCTCAGTTAGTTTGGCCTGTGTTCAGCTCATCACTGCCCTGCTGGGCGGGGCAGTACCCAGTGGCACCACTAAGAGGAGCAGATCTCACCCGCTCTTTCTTATACTGTCAGTGATGAGAGCTTGTTTGGAAGCCATCTTTTCAATGTTTACAGTTAGGTACAGTACAGTGTGAATTTTTGATAATGAAGAACTGGAAAAGTGCATTCCTCCTTTAAAAAAAAACCTGTTTCAGTTAAGCTGCTGTTAGATTTCAGCATCACTACATGCTAGGGAACATATGTGTCTGTTCAGAGACAGTGACATACCTGAGGCATTCACAATTTCTGCTAATATTAATGTACTGGTTGCAGACATGTCAAACTCGTGACATCGTGCAATGTATCGGGACAGTTTTGCCATTGCCGGCAATGGGGTGGGCGCGGCTTCCAGATGATGCATCCGGCCCGTGGGCCGGCAGTTTGACACCCCTGGTTAGAGGGTACTCAAACTGCCCACTTCCAAACCAAAAATCGAATCAATCAATCAGCATGTGCAGATGCGATATGGGAGGGGTACACATCAACCCTTTTGCAACCATCTGCAACCTATGCTTACCTATTTTATTTATTTTATTTATTTATTCAATTTATATCCCGCCCTTCTCCTTACCGGACTCAGGGCGGCTGACAGCCTTATAAAACAGATACCTATCAATAAAACAGATACCTATCAATCCCTTTGCAGCATAAGTATGCATTAACACCTACATGCAGTTCTGGACAAGTCTAAATCAAGATTTAGGGACTTTTGCTTCAATCCACATTAGAGCTTACAGCCTGCTTGCTGTAGAGGGTTGTGTGATCAATCCAAGGTTGCGGTTTGAGATTAAGATCTCTATCCATAAACTGAAGAAAAATTTTAGGAAAGTGGGAGATATGATAGATAAATGTGAGTGGTGGCAAAGTTTGACTATCGAAGTTCTCTGAAAATGTAAAGATGAATGAAAGCCGTCAAGTTTTCATACATTTTCATTTTTATTTTATTTTTTGTAAAAGTCATGAGGCTTGCATCGTGTTGCTATTTGTGAAATACAAAGAAAATCCTTTCATTCTCTTATGGGACCAAGACTAAGAGTTTGATGGATGTTAGAACAATTGGAAACAACTTGCAGCAATTTGAAAAAGACTGTTACTCTGTGTTTTCTAATTAGAATGGAAGCAGGATAGATCTCTGTGGGGAAAATATATTATTTTTATGTATTACTGTAAACTGTCTAAAACAGACTTGAATATATTACCAGGAAATGTTTCCTCAGGAAACAAAGAATAAATCTAACAACCGTTCTAATTCCCAGAACAAAGTTAAAATGCATGTACGTGATATCATTTTCAAGGGCTAGGCAAAAGAAAATAAAAAAGAGGCAATCAAATCTACTTGGAATTATAATGACTGAATATTAATGAATTGTAACCAAGCCTGGCTTGGTGTTACAGTTTAACATACTATGATCAGCAGCTTCCAATTAGTACAGGGGCAAAGATGAGAGATCAAAGGGTGTTCAACCTCGGCAATGTTAAGACTTGTGGGCTTCAACTCCCAGAGTTCCCAGCCACCATAGCTGGCTAAGGAATTCTGGGAGTTGAAGTCCACAAATCTTAAAGTTGCCAAGATTGGACACTCCTGCTCTAAGCATTAGTTTCTTGGCTTGAGGTAATAAATGTTTATAGATAAATATGTCTCTGTTAACTTAAATGATATTTTGTGGAAACAGTCTTGTATCATACTTTTGATAGAATCTTGGCTTTATTTTTTATTTTTAGTAAAACAAGCCTGCATTTTATCAGACTAAATATACTGATAAACTAGATTCTCTTAACCAAGAAAGGAATGAAGTCCCACCAGTTTGAGAAAAGAGGAAAATGTAGGAATTAGAGGTGTTTGTGTGTGTGTGTGCATGAGACAAACATATGCATGCTCCATTGAGTCATTCTAAGTCATTCTAACTCCTAAGACTCCTGTACATATAATTTCTTGTCTGAATAAAATGATTGTTAATGATTCCCCAAAAAGTTGAACTGCCCTATAATTAAAAAAAACTATAGACTTTACAAGCTACTGGAATGACAATGTAATTGTATGATGTTCTTTGAAATGTAAAAGGCATGTTTAAGAATATTTATAAACATTTGTTTTTGCAGTTTATCTAATTTATATGAGAAAGAGGCATCTTTATTACCAGTAAAACTCAACAGCTTCATTATCATTTTTAGAACTTCATGACTATTAATTGTTTCATAATCTACAACCCCAAATACACATACAACATATACATACCGGTATGCATATATATGTCATAATAATAGTTGTGATAAAGTTAAGGTTTTACCATGATTTTGTATCCAGCAGAGGGCAGTATTTGGAAAGTACTTGTATTGACTACCTTTAGCAGATTTTTAGAAATCGAGAGTCAATTTTTTAGCTTGGAATAAATTACATAGATTTATATGAAATTTATCTTTTTCTATGCATAGAATTAAATAATAATAATTTATAGAAGCTTAACTATCAAACACTTTTAATCAGAACTATATGAAATGCTGTAACAAAACTAGCCATCCAAACCATCACCCTCAACTCTTTCTCAAAGGCCTTTTAGAAATGCTGGACTGTTTCTCAAAATTAGCAATCCTTGTGCTCAATGTAAAGTATTGAGAAGCTGAATTGACTGCTTCAGTTAATCAAAGGAATTGTTCAGTGTCTAAAGCAGGGGTAGTCAACCTTGGCTCTTTTATGACTCGTGGACTTCAACTCCCAGAATTCCTGAGCCAGCTGTGCTGTGCTGTGCTGGCTCAGGAATTCTGGGAGTTGAAGTCCACGAGTCATAAAAGAGCCAAGGTTGACTACCCCTGGTCTAAAGTAAGCAGCAGTACTTAGCATTTCATCTTTGCTTGAAAAACCTGGAAAATGTCAGTCATGAACATGTCTGTGTGGTGTCCTTGGTGCTCTCTGAGCTTGGTGGCTTTCTTGCAGATGTTACATTGCCAAACTAGGTAACAGCCCTCATATTCCCTTCTATAGATACACGTCTATATAGATATCTGAAGTTAAGCCAGACTTTAATTTTTCTGAGGTAGACTAGTCTAGGGCAGTGTTTCTCAGCCTTGGCAAATTTCAAATTATGGACTTCAACTCCCAGAATTAGCAGCCTTCTCAGGAATAGCTGAAACCCTTGCAACTCTCAGAAGTCCAGTTGGTCCTGGACATTTAGAATGGTCCTCAATTCTGTTTTATTTCAGTGGCTTTTGGCTATACTGAGGTTTTGGGCAGCTGGTTAATTATTGATTCATTGATTGATTGATTATGTATTGACTCTTAGCAACCACATTGATACATTTTATCCTTGATGATCGGTCCCCAACCTGCTCCTTCAGGTCTTCCAACAGGATATTCATTGCCACTGTAACTAAATCCATCCACCTTGCTGTTGGTCGTCCTCTTCTCTTTCTTTCTACTTTTCCCATCACCAGAGTCTTCTCTAGAATGTCTATAGAGATTCTCAGTCATCCATGTTAGGGTTGTCCGAAGCCTTGAAGACGTTTCTCTACTCATCCAAGAAGCTTCTTCAGTTCTCTCCAGAATTGAAGAAGCTTCTTGGATGAGAAACAAAACATCTTCATGAAAAAACAAAGGAAGTTCAGTTGCCTTTTGAAAAAGCATCTTTGAGACTTTCTCTAGAATCTTCATGGATTGTATCTGAAGTAGTATAATTTGGGCCTGGTCATCTGTGCCTTGAGTAAGAATTCTGGATTAATTTGTTCAATGTCCATTTTGTTTATTTTCTTGGTTGTCCATGGTATTTTCAGGAGTCTTCTCCAGCACCCACCTTTCAAATGCGTCAATATTCTTTTTTACCCTAATATTAATTACAGTTTGTTAAGATAATTTGTAGTGAACTCTCATGATTCCCTTTATTACTAAATTGCTGCATTTTGTGATATTTTGTGCGTTCATATGATTGGGATGATATGTAATAGCTGTGAAATAAATAAATCTCAATTACACATTTTGAGGAGCAAACTGGAAATTGTTTATAAGAATCAATGGAAGGATACTACAGTTGTGCTGTAATCCTTTGGGTGCCTTTATAGTTTCATTTTATTCTGCTTCTGCTCAATGTAGTGACTTATTAGAGGAAATTATCTTTCAAATGAGATCTGGAAACTATTTGTACAGATGATTCTGACTAATTGCGTGATATCAGGCCAAATGAATTTGCCTAAACACGTTCTGTATGGAGTCTTAATATTTATGCAGTGCTATCTGTGAGCATGGTACTTTGTATGAGAAGATAACTTTATCTGTTTGATGGTTACCCAAGGTTCCATATGCATATATGAAGTCCAATTAATTAATTTATTTAGCACATAGCATAGCATATATGGACTAGCAATATATACTAACATTTCATCTAGGTTAGCAGAACACAATAAAATATAAATGTTAAAATGATCTATGTTCAAATACCAATGTCTAGGGATAGGCCAGGGGTAGGCAACCTTGGCTCTTTTATGACTCGTGGACTTCAACTCCCAGAATTCCTGAGCCAGCATGGCTGGCTCAGGAATTCTGGGAATTGAAGTTCACGAGTCATAAAGGAGCCAAGGTTGCCTACCCCTGGGCTAGGCCATCTAACCACTGAAGCGCAGCATTGTTTATATTTAAAACACCAGATACTGGACTGGTATATGCCCTCAGCTTACAGCCAGGCACTATGTGACCTATGGTTTGATATGGGACTCTGCGGTCACACTGAGGGGAGGATACTGTGCCCCATTTATACAGAGAGTCCCGGCAGATAACCTTGTGAGGTTCGAATCCTATTCAGCATTGTCCATTGCTGACGTGGTAGTTCAAAGCCTGGCAACATTTTTGTGGGGTCATTTATATATCTTCCTACAGTATGAGTGGGCGTTCAGCAACCCATTTGGCTTTCCAGTGAGAATCAATGTTAAAATTGTTGGGTAGATGTTGTGCAAGTACCAGTGGGGGCTTCCTGGATTTGAGTCTGTTTGTAACTGCTGGCAGCCCGACAACTCTGTAGACTTTCCTATGAAGCCCAGTTTGGAATTCATTATTTATTCCCAATATGAACCATTAGTATGCATGGAACCCTTGACCATTCCAAATACTCTTATTTGTTTGTTGTCTCATAAGATAATTGATGCTTACTAACACATGCTTACATCGTAACTGAGTTTATAAGGAATTTGTTAGAAGCAATAAGCCAGAGGTTATTAATAGCTTCCTTTTTAGTATAAGACTCCAATTTAGTTTGTCCTACTTGCATGCTAGAAAAAAAAGGTTGAATGTAAACATACACTTTACTACAAATGTTTTTAGAGTTTTCATCCTTGATTGTAGCAAGATATAATGAATGAATGAATGAATGAATGAATGAATGAATGAATGAATGAATGAATGTTTATCTTTCTTAAACTTCCACTACTTAATATAGCTTGGTCTTCTTCGATGTTAATTGTTCAATTTTAGGATATTCAAGTTTATTAAGATTTAAAGGAATTTGCTGAGTGCAGTTTTAAATAAAAGCGGTCAGTACAGCTCAGAATAATTAAATTCATTGCAAAACTATAAATGATGACCTAAGTATTTAGACAGAGCTCTGTTTACTAGACAAGCAAAAATCAAAACCTAGAACAATCTGCTTCAACTTTGCCAAAGAGTTTTTAGTAGAAATAGCATTGGCTTGGCATATTTCAAGACCTACAGAATTTCATTGGAAACTGGCAGCCTGGATAGTAAAGCAGCAGATACTAATTTTAGAAATACTAGTAAACACTTGTAGCAACACTTGTTATATTCCCACGTTATTTTAAAAGTTGGCTAAATGAACCTTTGTTTCTATTTTAGCTAGTCCTTGACTTATTCATTTAGTGACTGTCCAAAGTTACAATGGTGCAGAAAAAAGTGACTTATGACTGTTTTTCACACTTATGACCATCACAGCGTCCCCACAGACTAATGTTCAAAATTTGGGCGCTTGGCAACTGGCATGTATTAATAACAGTTGCACTGCCTGGAGTCATGTAATCACCATTTGTAAATTTCCCAGCTGGCTTCCGACAAGCAAAAGTCCATTGGGGAAGTCAGATTTGCTTAACAACTGAATGATTCACTTAACAACTGCAGAAATTCACTTAACGATTATGGCAAGCAAGATCATAGTACCTTGAGGACTAACCGCAGTAAAGCTTTCCAGCCTTCTCTTCTGCAGTAGAGAGTAGAAAAAGACAGGTAGAAAGTTGTTGGCATGGAAGATGACTTTGATTCCTGGAAAGCTGTAAAGGAAAAATTCAGCTATTTAAACTGATAGTAATTATAACATAAATTCAGGGGCTTTTTTGCCACCATTCCTTCTCTATGGGATTAGATAGAATATGCTCTTTTCCTATGCTTATTTATTGTGTTAATATATTTTGTGCTCATTATAACTGCAAGCATTACAGAAATTAAAATGAACTGCTGCCAATAATTGGAATCCATCAGATCTGCTCCCTGCTGTTTCACCAGCTTCCAGTGCTCCTGGTGTTCGTTATAGACTATAATAGCTTCTGTTGCTAGGCTTTGATTTTTAAGATTAAGAAAAGTTCATAAAAATAGATACTGAGCTTTGGAAGATATCTAAATCAACTTTCACCCAGATGGGCTTTAGAGATTTTTCTCAACTTTGTTTTGATAGTAATTAAAGGATGGGGAGGGGAAAAACAGGCGTAAACTCAGTGGTGGGATTCAAATACCTGAACAACCAGTTCTCTGCATGGATGCCGTTTCTGGAACTCTGTTCTGGACCTGGGCCAGAAGTGGCATCCATGCACTTCCGGTGGGCCGTTCTGTGCCTGGGAGGCCTCCCCCAGGCCTCCGAGGCTCCGAACAGATTTCTGGAAGTGGCATCCACGCACTTCTGGTGGGCTGTTTTGTGATTGGGAGGCCTCCTCCAGGCCTCCAAGGCTCAGAATAGACTTCCAGAAGTGGCGTCCACACACTTCCAGTGGGCCGTTCTGGGCCTGGGAGGCTTCCCCGGCTCAGAACAGGCTTCCAGAAGTGGCATCCACGCACTTCTGGTGGTCTGTTTTGTGATTGGGAGGCCTCCTCCAGGCCTCCAAGGCTCAGAATAGACTTCCGGAAGTGGCGTCCACACACTTCCGGTGGGCCGTTCTGGGCCTGGGAGGCCTCCCTGAAGCCTCCGAAGCTCAGAACGGACTTCTGGAAGTGGCATCCATGTACTTCCGGCAGTCCATTCTGGGCCTTGCGAAAAAGGGCTAGGGCTTCAGTCAGTTCGGCGAAGTCAACAAAAAATTAGCTACCGGTTCTGCTGAAGCAGTGCAAAGCATCTGAATCCCATCACTGCATCAACTCCTGGGAATTCTCCAGCTTTTTCTTAACAGTTTTGAGTCTACCATGAGAGGTAGCATTCCCATTTACCATGTTAAAAAAATGAAGGTCTGGAGATTTGAGAGTCATGATTGCAGTCATAGAATATGGAGCAGTATTGCTCTTTGTATTATGTTTTGAAAATTTCTCCGTGGCAGGAGAATCTCAAAAAATGCCAAGGAGTGGCCTATATCAGGCTTCTGTTATTTGGGGATCAATACTAGTTTAACGAAGAGAAGGACGAGGGGGAACATGATAGCAGTGTTCCAATATCTCAGGGGCTGCCACAAAGAAGAGGGAGTCAAGCTATTTTCCAAAGCGCCTGAAGGCAGGACAAGAACCAACCGATGGAAACTAATCAAGGAGAGAAGCAACCTAGAACTAAGGAGAAACTTCCTGACAGTTAGAACAATTAACCAGTGGAACAACCTGCCTCCAGAAGTGGTGAATGCTCCAACACTGGAAGTTTTTAAGAAGAGACTGGAAAGCCATTTGTCTGAAATGGTATAGAGTTTCCTGCCTGAGCATGGGGTTGGACCAGATGACCTCCAAGGTCCCTTCCAACTTTATAATAATAATAATAACATCATCATCATCATCATTATCATCATCATCATCATCATCATCATCATCATCATCATCATCATCATCATTATTATTATTATTATTATTATTATTATTATTATTATTATTATTATTATTATTATTATTATTATTATTATAGTTGGAAGGACCTTGGAGGTCTTCTACTTCAACCTCCTGCTCAAGCAGGAGACCCTATACCATTTCACACAAGTGACTGTCCAGTCTCTTCTTAAAAGTCTCCAATGATGGAGTTCCCACAACTTCTGAAAGCAAGCCATTCCACCGATTGATTGTTCTCACTGTCAGGAAATTTGTCCTTAGTTCTAGATTGCTTCTCTCCTTTGTTAGTTTTCATCTGTTGCTTCTTGTCTTGTCTTCAGGTGCTTCGGAAAATGCTAGTTTGGAAACTCTAGTGCTTCCATGCTCCCCATACTTGAATCTGTCTTTGTTCAATGCAAATTATGACTTGTCATGCCCAAAAATACAAAACAGTTCATTTAGTGACAGTTCAAAGTTACAACGGCACTAAAAAAAAGTGACTTAGAACCGTTTTTCACACTTATGACCTTTGTAGCAACCCTATGATCATGTGATCAAAATTCAGATGCTTGGCAACTGGTTCATACTTATGACCGTTGCTGTGTCCCAAGGTCACGTGATCCCCTTTTGCAACATTTTCACAAACAAAGTCAATGGGGAAGCCAGAGTCAGTTAACAACCATGTTACTAACTTATCAACTGCAGTGATTCACTTAGCAACTGTGGCAAGAAGAGTCGTAAAATAGGGCAAAATTCACTTAACCAACGTCTCACTTAACAACAGAAATTCTGGGCTCCATTGTGGTCATAAGTCAAGAACTACCTATAATGAATGCTTATGGAGTTTCTAATGTACATTTTTCTCACTTGAGGAATGCCTAATATTTTTATAGGACTGTGGAGTCAGCAGTAGCCTATTCCAGAACCCAGCAAAACTCCATCTGACTATTGGGACACTGGTACTTCTGAATGAACAAGAAATCCATAAAGCCCAGGAACTCCTGCAGAAGTGTAGAGAAGACCTTGTCAAGTAAGTAAAACAGAAGCTTGGTAGTAGAAGAGAGAAGAAATTGTCTAGATTTGTCCAAAGAAGAAGCATCTATGGAGAGAATTGAATAGAAAAAAATATAGAATTGTAAGAAATTGTAGCAAGCAACTCCAACTATTTAAAGACCAAGGACTCAGTTGGGTTTTGTTTATGACATCAGTCAACAAGCTATTTGATAGAATCCCTTTTGATTGATTGATTATGTGCCGTCAAGTTGATGTTGATATTGATAGATTTTTCTCCATGACAATCGGTCCCTATCCTAATTCTTCAAGTTTTCCTCTACTAGAAACTTTTTTTTTTCCTTGTCATTTTTTAATTAATCTCTGGCTACTTTTTTTTTCTTGCAGTGATTTTGTGCATAAGCAAAGACTGATTTTTTTCCATGGAGGTGGATGAAAAATGTGATTACCTTCACACTTTGTACTAGCAGAGTGTTTGGCCAATAATTCTTTTCGCCCCGGATGGTTGTATATCCCTGAGATTCATTTCTTTAAAAAGCTGTAGGCAGAGAACATTGAAAGTACACAACGCGTGTAAGAAATCAGTCCTAAAACAATAGCTCAGTGCCTCTGAAGGGCAGAAGTTGTCGGAAAGCACTGCACAAAGGCATGCGGTTTGAGATGTAGGATGATAAATAAAGGTCCTCTTCCCCCACCCCTCAGTGCAGTTGCGTTCGTAATATTTTTACAAGAGCTTTCTAGTGCAGTGATTTCTAGCTTAGAATTTAGGATATACCCAGACTTTACAAATGAGCTCTTTTGTGATTAACCTCTTTTTAAAATTAGTAACAAAACCTCTGATGATAAAAAATGCAATTGTAAGAATGTGGAAATTGCAAAAGGCAAGACAACTGAAATGTGTCACGAGCGTACTACAGGTAGACCTCAACTTACGATCACAATTGAGCCCAACATTTCTGTTATTAAGTGAGACATTTGTTAATGTTACGACCTTTCTTGCCACAGTTGTTAAGTGAATCACTGTAGTTGTTAAGTTAGTAAAATGGTTGTTGAGTGAATCTGGCTTCCTCTTTGACTTTGCTTGTCAGAAGGTTGTAAAAGGGGATCGCGTGACCCCGGGACACTGCAACCGTCATAAATGTGAGTCGGTTGCCAAGAGTCTGGATTTTGATCACGTGACCATGGGGATGCCGCAATGGTCATGTGAAAAACGATCGTAAGTCACTTTTTTCAGTGCCATTATAAATTTGAACAGTTACTAAATGAACTGTTGTTATGTCAAGGACTTACTGTATAGTGATTAAGGGGACTGGACAACATTCATGAAATCTACTCTCAGCTATGGAAGTTCACTGAGTGACTGTGGGCATGTCACTTTCTCTCAACTCTATTTCACCAGATTTTTTTGGAAAAATGGATAGAAGGGAAATCCTTAAGGTCATGAGCCTTAACCTGTCCTCCCTGTCCCAGTGATGAACTAGATTCACTTGTTCAGGCAGTGAGCCCATGAATAATATCTGGTTGAGTATCAGAAGACAAGGGAGAACATGCTGTAAATGAAAGTCTATTTGAGTAAACCCTGGATGGCCTTGCAGAAGGGTCAGGCTCAATAAATAGCAGCTAAGTGTGGGTGAGATAGCTGTAGCCTCAAGTATAAAACAAGTCTGAGATTATCTTACTGTTAGAAATAATATCTCTTCTTTATAACTAGTTACTTATATGCCATGGATCTTGATTATTTGATGGAGTCTTCTCTGCCTGGTCCCCAGATTTTGTTCTTTTGCTTTTGCCATTTGAAAAGTTGTTCAGATTAAAGTTTAGCTTTCGACTTTTGACTTCTGGATCAATTTACTAACTACTTAATCCAGGATCACCATGTCTGGACTGCAGAAATCCACATTACTACTAGGTGACAGCAACGAGTTAGTGTGTTCTTTGTAACATTGCTGCCATCTAATGAGTATCAAGTTTCTGCAATCTAGGTACGGTATCCCTGGCGTAATTCTCTGTGTGTTTCTCTGCTCCCTAATAATCATTTTGGAAATTAATGCGTACAACGTATTACTGTGTGTTTGTCACTTCCAAACTCTAATCCTGATCTAGGACAGGATATTGGCTTAGTCTGATATGTCAATTTTTCCAGTGGGTGCTTATTCAGTAAACCATGGTTAAAACAAGGAGTAGCTTAATGTAGTGCATCGTCTCAACTCAGCCAGTGAGGTTACTAGTGAGAACAATTAATAACATGAAGCCCCTCAAGTCTGTAGCATTCTATCCTGAATGTCAGGAGTGGGGAACTATAGTCCCTTTATGACCTGTGGATATCAATTCCCAGGAATTCTGGGAGTTAAAGTCAATAGGTCATAAAGGGGCCATAGTTCCCCATCCCTGTTGAATGTAGTACTAATGGCTTCGTTCACTGAAGCCATCAAATGGGTCCTATAACAGCTAAGCATAATTTGATATTTATGAGCTTATTATGCTGGTTTCTATCCTTATTGATAATTCTGAGTTATTAGTCTACTCCTTGATGCTCCTGTGTTTGATATATTGTATTTGCATTATTTCCCTCGCTAATTAAACAAGAGGCACTCTAAATAATTATACACATATAATTAAACAGAGCCATTCACAGCTTCCTAGTTTCAGAGTAATGTCAGAGATACAATCCATAGTGACAGCGTTAGTAGCAATAACAAATTTGCTGCATATGTTTGTTAAGGCCAGCCAAAATATTAAGACTTATGACTCCCCTTTGGTATCACGGGAGCCTTGTTTATTTGTTACTAATTGAAATCAGGAGATGATACCTTAATTTAGCATGCATTTATTAGATTTTTATGCCACATTTTATGTAAAAATCTCAACCCTAGCATGCAAATAAGGAGAATGAAAAATTACAAATGGCAATGAATTAAAATAGTAACAGTGTGTGTTTGTGTGTGTGTATTTAATATATATATTAAATACATGTCGCCAAGATACTCTCAATCTTACACGGGAAAAGACCTGAATACGCCAAGAACTAAATAAATAAATAAATAAATAAATAAATAAATAAATAAATAAATAAAAGGGGAAAAAAGAGCATTATGATAAGGAAGGCCTAAGTGAAGAAATGCATCTTTATTAGATGCTGAAAAGATTTAACAGTAAGTGCCTCCTTGGGGAAGAACATTCCAGAGGATAGATGCAGCCATAAAGAAGGAGTTTTTTGGTGAGTAACCACGAGATGATAATAAAGCAAGCTGAACCACAAGCAGCCAGACCTGCCTGATGGCCTTAGTAAATGTATAGGCCAGTAGAGGTGAAGACTCATTGAAGAATTTACTGACTTTGCACCTATAAATTCCCATGGATTATTCAAGAGCCTGTTAGACTTCATAATCCCCAGAGACAGGCTAATCTTAATGGAGAGGATAGAAACTGAGACCAAATTTCACCAGATGAGGCTATGACTTTGACAGTGGAATAACTTTAATGCTCACCCACCTACCCCCAGTTAATCCATTTGTGCTCTTCATCTCCCCAAAGATTTAATTTAGGATATATGGCCAGTGACCATTTGAGATGGTCTCAGGGTGGTGGCTATGAAATGCTGAGACAGATCTTCTAGCACAGGGGTCCCCAACCTCCGGTCTATGGACCGGTACCGGACCGCGGCATGCCAGCAACTGGGCCGCACAAAAAAGCAAAGGCCCATCTGTGGGATGCAGGCAGCACACAAAACCATACACTCTCCAGTCTGCGGAAAAACCTTTCTCCATGGAACCGGTCCCTAGTGCCCAAAAGGTTGGGGACCTCTGTTCTAACATACTCTTAGTATGAATTGTTGATGACTATATCAAAGTTCTCCAATATCATTTTAAAAGCGAGCTTGCTTAGATAGGCTGTTGACTCAACACCATGTAAAAGTCTTCAGTTTGACTCTCTGGTGGGTGTTCTGCTAAGTAGGGTGGTATTTCTATAGCTTGCAACAAATCTCCCCCCCCCCATGAGAAACCAGAGAGAATAATAGCTTCTAGCCATATATTCTCTATTCTTACAATATTCAGTTCTCCCAAACTATTACCGTCTTTACCACCAGTATAATAACATCTTTACCCTTTTCTCAACTCAGTTGTATCACACGCTTTTCACACTCATATAACAAAATAGTGGAAGAGAGGCAATAAATAAAACACAAGTACAGTATTACACAGCAAAGTTTGACAACTGCGATCCCTTTTATTACACCAATTCTCTTAATTATGGCTTTTCAAAAATCAGGGATCCAGCTCTCCTTAGTCCAGGGGTCTCCAACCCCCAGGCCGTGGCCCACTATCGGGCCGTGGCCTGTTCGGAACCAGGCCATGTGAGAGTGAGGTTGGCACGCGCAGCTCCACTCGTGTGAGAGGCGGACCAGCACTCACACGCATGTGCACCGGCTGGCAGCTAGCACGGCCATGTTTCCCTCTCCCCCCCCCAAGCTGAACCATCAATGCACAAAGGTTGGGGACCGCTGCTCTAATCCCTGCCCCTTTGACTTCACTCTGCCAAGACAGGATACCCCCCTCTGTCATTTGAACTCTAGCTCTTTACAAGTGGAGATATGATATTGTTATAATGCAGAGCAACAACAGCCACAAGGACAATTACGTCTGCTGTATTGAAAAACCGTTATTGCCATTATTGCTAAGGGAAAATAAATTTGCTGTGAATTTTGCTATGTGTAGAACTGCACATGGATAAAAAAAACCTCAGCTTTTAATATTAGAAAATGTTGGCCTTTCAGTTTTATATGAAAGATAGTATAATTCCTTGTATTATTTAACATTTCTTAATATTAATGCCGTGCCATGTTTAAAACCGATGCAGTAGCTGTCTGGAAGGTTTATAACCTATATAATAACAGCAGAATTCCATTTTTCTTCTTACAACCTGTAAATGCTGACGGGGCAAATCTAAAGCTACAATTATAGTCCAGGTAAAAGATTGCAGTGGCATTTGAGTGGCATGCCAAAGGTCACCGTGCCAAAGAAATAAATTAAATTTAATGTGATGCACTTCATGAATATGACTACAGCAGCCCTTGAATACATGTTAAAGGATCATAGTAATTCTTAAGAATGGTTATTACTGTTTACTATCACTAGTGTTGTACCTAAATTAGAGCTCTTTGAATATCTGCTGGCATGGAAGGACAAAAATGTGACTTCACAAGGAATACCCATCACTATAGCCAATAACTCAGAAATAGCAAAGACAAGTTTAGGAACCGAAAATGGGGAACATCCATAGGGAACTAATAGCATTCAATCATATTAAATTGAACAGCAGCAGCAGGTTACTTACACTTGGGCTTGTGGTGCTTCTTATGTCTAACGCAGTTGAAGTAGCAAAATATGTAATTGCTAGCTAAAGTCCAGAATGAACCATTTGGTATGTTCACCCCCTCTTTTTTTTTTTTTAATAGCACAATTACTGAAGGCAAACCGCTAACTGTGGAAATAAGAGGTATAGAGTACATGAACGATGACCCAGCCATGATTGATGTTCTATATGCAAAAGTCCACATGAAAGATGGCTCCAACAGGTAAGCGTTTCTCTGGTTTTCTCTATATCAGGGGTGTCAAACTCGCAATGTCACGTGACGTGTCGCGACGTATCGCAACTTTTTTCTCATTGCCAGCAATGGGGTGGGCGCGGTTTCACGATGATGCATCCGTTCCGCGGGCCGGCAATTTGACACCCCTGCTCTATATTCATTTTTAGTCCCTAAAAGTATTTTATCTGGAACTGTAAAAATGATGTAATGGTACTCCAAAATCCTCTCAACCTCTGACTTTGATCGTATCTGTCAGGAAACATTCCACCAGGCATCCAAGAGATGAAACTTCTGTTGTGCTCTACCTAAAAAATGGCCGATACTGACTTTTTACCCTTGGGCTCACAATGGGTCATACATATTATTGAAAGAAGTAAGACATCTTCCACTTGTGCAATTAATCAGAATAATTAATCAGTGTTTGAACAATTAATCAGTGGAACCGTTTGCCTCCAGAAGTTGCGACTGCTCCAACACTGGAAGTTTTTAACAGATTGGACAACCATTTGTCTGAAATGCCTGAGGAGGGGGTTGGACTAGAAGACCTCCAAGATCCCTTCCAACTCTGTTATTCTGTTCTGTTCTAATTGCTGCTTATTCTGAACGGTTTAAAAACCAGGAACTTGGTACTTTAAAAATGATAAAAGATTTCCACCCTCATAAGATTTAATTTCTGGGCCTAACTGGAAAAAAATGACTTCTGCTTGGTCATGTTTGCATAGACAATAACCCAGTTATTCAATAAGCGTAAATGTTCTGGTCTGTGCTTCTTTCTCTCTCTTATTTGGTTTATTCTGCTAAACAACTAATAGGGAAGTTTCTGTAACATACAAACAGGATTTTCTAATTTCTCTCTGCAAAGGAGACAGGAATCGGAATGGAAATTAATGAAAAATAATGCCTTCTGACTTTGACTTATTACTGGCAAATAAAAATTAGATTCCTAGTTTGCATATCTTGATAAACAGAGCTATGATTGGTTTAGCCATTCTCTCTGGAAGAAGAAGGGACCAAGTAGATATGACCAACATATCATGACATTTATACCTAATCAAAATGCTGAACAGTTCTTTTTAGCTATGAAGTGTAATTGCAACCACTGTTTGTACCAGATACTATTTAATTACTTAGCTACCAACTTCATAATATTCTTTCTTTTGCTAAATTATGTTGCATGTTTTTTATTTCTTTACTAATGCAAAGTATTATCTGGGTGATTTTTACTTCTTTTCAAAATGTATGCTAAATGTTTTTTTTCTTCCTTCTGCTTTTTCTTTCCAATGTATCTGTAATTTCCCCCAAGAAAAAAAAATCAGAGTAATCAGATTTTAGTACATCATTTTAAATTAAACTTTTGTTAAGATGAGAATTACCATATTTTACTTTGCTTCAGTTTTCTGCCTTTGGGCTACTTGTGTGATGTTCATAAAAGATAGATTCTAATCAAGGTTGGAATTTACATTTTTTAAAACCTGATGTCCTTGCCATTAGATCTCTTTCAACAGGGAGTAAGTAAAGCTTGGACTCTGAGAGTATAAGCATTAATTTACTGAGGCATACTCAGTAGATTGTCTTTTGTGGTTTATTTCTGAAACCATAGGCTTAAATACTGTGCATTATTACAAAATCACCTCTTTTTTTCTACCTTGTAATTATAATATGTTCAGTTAACTCACCCATTCTATTTTTGGCAATGTGAGAGCTACAGTAGTGGCCAAAATTGTGGAAACCTTTTGGGAAAAGTCTACAGTAGAAATCCCACCTTTGGTTAAGTTTCCACCCAATTTTTCTTCTAATTTCTTTATAACTGTAGCCTTGTTCACTTAATAATATTATTTTACATTGCTTTCTGGGCAACCAGTCAACTCTTTGCACCGTTACTTTAATTTTATTATGTTTTACAAGCTCACTAAATGAAAGAACACAAAAAACTGCAACCAACTTGATAGCGATCACATAACACACTGACAAATGTCCTCCTCTCAGATTCAATACATGACATCAATAACTGAATCCTACTGTGATCTGATTGGCTCATTCCCAAAACAAGATGACACCTGATTGGCTCTCTAAATACTCATGCTCATTGGCTACAATCAGATAAAGGAAAGCTACCTGATATCAACTTATGCAAGTTGTGCTTCCTTTTTCCGGTTATTTGACTATAACTTTTCATAGAATACAGTACAGATAATTGAACAAACTTTGTTGCATTACATTCTTGATTAAATTATCTTTCCATTGATATATAATTTTATGGTACTAGTCCCCCCAAAATGGTGTTATTAGCCATCAAACCTCAAAAATACACTTTTCCCAAAAGGTTTCCACAATTTTAGCCACTACTGTAGATGTAATTTTGATTTTTGTTTCTCCTAAATACCCAGTTCCACAAAACAGAAGAGTCCAATTTTTCTCCATCGCCGATGTTATTGGAAAATTTCTCCGATCTTTATTAAAGAAGGGGAGAAAGATGATGAGGAAAGTTATGGTGCAATGATTCCCATCCAGCAGGCCTCTCATTATAATTTAATTTGCTTTATTTCCTCGATTTTATGGCGTAATAAAGTATGGTTTTATTTGAGATATTTCGTTAATTGCTGAGGTATCATACCATTTTTCATTAGGCAGGTCTAATTTCAACAATCTGTCTCCAGAAAACAGGAGATTGAAATTGAACAGCTAGAAATGAGCCATCAACAGGCTCACAAGGTCAACTCAATGCCATTAGGCTATTCCATTAGCTCATCAAGAATTATCAAGCAAATGGTGGCGAGAGGGGAAGAATATGTCTGAGCGAGTCCAAAAAAGTCAAGATGGAAATCTATAATTAGAAAAGTGTGAACTATCCAGCAAATTATCTTCCTAATGGATTCCACACAGATAGATAGATAGATAGATAGATAGATAGATAGATAGATAGATAGATAGATAGATAGATAGATAGATAGATAGATATCCCAAATATAAATCAGTCTGTTCTGCGTTTCGCTCCAATCTAGGAGCATGTTTTTGCAGGCAGACGTCACATACTGTGAACACTATAAATTCAAAATTTGTGGCTGGCAAAGAGTTAGTGGGAGACTAGTATAGCTATTTCAGGCTCATATTTGGTAGACCAGGTGCCTCACCCAACAGATAAGATATATATCCTCCCTGCTGACAGGAGTAAGGGGGAACCTGTGGCTCAAAAGGGTAATACAGCTGCCTAACATGCAAGCTGCCCAGGTTCGAATCCCTGAAGGGTGTGACTAGCTGATGAGGGCTAATGAGCCTGAAATAGCTATACTAGTCTCCCACTAACTCTTTGCCAGCCACAAATTTTGAGTGTGTGTGTGTGTGTGTGTGTGTGTGTGTGTGTGATGGTCTTTTGTTTTATAGGGTAACATTAGTTTTTAATTAATGTTCCTTAGCCATGCTAGACTTGAATAATGAATATTTTAAAAAAGAGAATTGCAAGGGTTTAGCCTTCTATTCCCCTTCTGGTTTACACGTGTAATTTGCAGTTATCCTTTGTATGGATCACCAAACAGGTAGTCCTTGACTTACAACAGTTTGTTAGTGAGTGCTCCAAGTTACAATAGCACTGAAAAAACTGACTTGTGACCATTTTTCACACTTGCGACCGTTGAGCATCCCCATGGTCACTTGATCAGTATTCTGACAAGCTTGTGCAACTGGCATGTGTCCTGGGGTCATGGGATCACCTTTGGCGACATTCTGATGAGCAAAGTCAATGGAGAAGCCAGATTCACTTAACATCCATGCTACTAATTAAAGGGCAGTGGTTCATTTAACAACCATGGCAAGAAAGGTCATAAAATAGGGCAAAACTCACTTAACAACTGTCCCGCTTAGCCCATAAGAACCTTCACTTCTTTGAATATTTGTGGATGGAGGTGGTAGTAGTGGAAATTACTTGCATGTTGCACCACACTTTACCTACAGTACTTTACAAACTTCCTGGTTCCTTAATGTGACTCTTAAATCAGTGAAGTCTTACTCAACTCAAGTTCAACTGCTGGGACTTCACGAAGGCCTCTATGTTGCTTTCTTGTCAACAGTATGGAAATAGTTTGTCACATTATTTTGACATCCCAGTCTAGAGTTTCCTGATATATTCCCATAAAAGAATTAGCCAGGTCTTAGCTTTGCTGAAATCAACACAGTTTGATTTTAAAAAAACAAACAGCTGACATCAGAATTGGCATCGTCTTGAAAAACCTTTAAAATACAAAACCTACATATTTTGTCAAACCATACATAAAAATAAGGACTGATTATAGTTCTTGGACCAAACAAGTTAATACTTTCCATAAACTAATTTGTGATTCCACTTCTTTGGCCAGGACTCCACTTAAGTCATATGCTTTAAGTTGGGAGTGATGCTTGCATCTTGTCAGTTTCCTTTGTGCAAAACTTTAAGGAGGTGAATAATTTTAGACATGGGAAGTAGATGGCATCCTCTGTACATAATAGTCAGTTCCTACTCTGGACAAGCATAACATCAGGGCAAAGGTAAAATTGTGAGAAGAGTTTATGAACATTCCTCCAATTGTGCTTTGAATAGAGTAGAAAATTAGCTCCACAGCAAGACCAGAACTATATCTTATTGAGATTGATTATAATAACAGAATCAAAAAACAAAATGCTCCTTTTTATAGTTCAGTGAATTAGGGATACATCTGTTTGATCTATCTCAAAGGTACTTTTTCAAAAGGCAACTGGACTGGTTTTTTTTCCTTGAGGAAGAAGAAGCTTCATCAGTTCTGATGGTGAGGGGATGAAAGGATAGGTACAGGACTTATCCTACAGGTACAGTACCTATCAGTATTTATCCTTACATCTCCCCACCATCACAACTGATGAAGCTTCGTGGATGAGAAGCAAAATGGGTTGTTTTTCTTCTTCTTCAAGGAAAACAGTTGCCTTTTGAAAAAGCACCTTTGAGACAACTATGACGTGGATGACTGAGAATCTCCACAGACCTCTTGCTTGATCTGCTTCCTCAGAATTAATAGTATTTCAGACTCTGTGTCTAGGTAATATTCCTTGCACATTTCTGTCAAAGTCATCTCTGTTGCTCTCTACACTTGTCCAAGCATTACTCACTACTGTTGGTTGGGACTTATTTTTGCTAGTACTCAGAAAATAAGCTTATTCAGCTAAAGCTCTCTGTGTTAATGGTGCTTCATTGTGGACTGCTTCTAACACAGACATTTAAAAAATAATAATGCATAGCTTGTGGGCACTCTCCGTTTTGTTTATCATTTATGGAGGTAATATTTGTTACACAGTGAGGACTCTTTGCGCTCCAGGTTGTGTCAAAGGCCAAGTCAGCAGACAGGTGTTATAATGTTGAGAGCAGAAGTCAATCATCATAATCATAGATTATGCTAAAGGCAGGATATATTAAGCATTCTACTCATTCTACCATATATATTCAGAGGAACAAATGACTGTTGTCTTCCTCTAATGGAAACTTGTCTCAGGAAAATAAAGCACATTAGGACCAGGAAGGGTAATTTAAAATCTTACTGGCACATCCTTCCCTCCAAGGATTCCCCAATAAATCATACATGTGATAGGCTGCCAAGGATCAAGTTTGAGCCTTCTGACAATTTTTAATCAGTCCACCTGTCTTTGCTTTCCTAGAGCCCAGTTTTGGGAGCCCAGTTTCCTAGAGCCCAGTTTTGGGAAAACTAGTAGGAAAAAACATTCTGGATATTTCCACTGTTGGATTCAGGAGACCCGTGGGAAGTCTGTCTGAAGATAGTGAAGTCTACATAGGTAGCTGGAGCAGAGTTTTGAGGAAACAGTGCAAGAGAATTTCTGGTATATTAGTCAACAAATCAAGTAAGCCTTTTTGAACATATATCAGTTGTTCCTGTGAAGAAGCAGACACCCCACCCCCCCAACAAGAATTTATATAAACAAACAAACTCCAGACTTAACAGAAAAACAGAGTTGGAAGGGACCTTGGAGGTCTTCTAGTCCAACTTCCTGTTCAGGCAGGAACCCTATACCATTGCAGACAAATGGTTCTTCAGTCTCTCCTTAAAAAACCTAATTTTGGAGCACCCTCAACTTCTGGAGGCAACTCATTCTGCTGATTAATTGTTCTCACTGTCAGGAAATTTGTCCTTAGTTCTAAGTTGCTTCTCACCTTGATTAGTTTCCATCCATTGCTTCTTGTCCTGCCTTCAGGTGCTTTAGAAAATATAGTAAACTGTGGTGAAGATTGGGTTAAAAAGAAACCATTCCACTTTGGTGTAGATATTGGGTAGAAAATTCCACAGAACTTTAAGAAGAGTAGTAATAAATGTTTTACCTTAAATAGGGATTAGTACAGTTCTGCCCAGGGTGCAAACTCTTTATCCTACTTGCATTATTTATAACAATAATTTAGCAAGCCAATTTTTCCTTATCCGTTTATTTCAATCTACAAAGCAAGCCAATTTTTTTCTTAGCCATTTATTTCAATCTACAGAGCAAGCCAATTTTTCCTTATCCATTTATTTCAATCTTGTTTTGCATTAATAGAATCCTTTTTAACCTAGTAATCTGACCATACCATCTTTAAACTTCTTTTCTTTTTTTTTAGTGAACGACTATCCAAGGCAATAACAAAAACTTTTAACAGTAGCAACTTCGGGGTTTTAGAAGATTAAAAAGGGTTGCTGTTTCTAAACAGACAAGGAATTAGAGTCAATTTTTCTCTATCCTACTTGACAGTAGTGGGATCTTCATATTTTAATGTAACCATGCCATCTTTTTCTCCCTAAAAGATACTTTCCAATTTAAAAAAAGAAAAAGAATGGGAAAATGTGGGGAAAATTGCCGTGGATAGTGCCCTGAAATGGATTTCCAAGAGGGTTTTTTGAAACAAGCTGTTACTTTCCCACCAAAGTGGTACCTATTTATCTACTCACATTTGCATGCTTTCGAACTGTCAGGTTGGCAGGAGCTGGGGCGAGGACGGGAGCTCACCGCTTTGTATGGTGCTCAGGTCTCCAACCCGGGCTGCCGGCTTTCCAGTCGACAAGCCCAGTGTCTTAACTGCTGAGCTACTGCGCTGCTCCGTGACGTCATGCTTGCCACATGACTGCAGAAATGCCTTTGGACAGAGCTGGCTCCATGGCCTTGAAACGGAGAACCACCCCCTAGAGTTGACAATAACTAACGGAGTAAAATCCGCAGGGTCTCCTTTTGAAGCAAGACCACATCATAAAGCCTAGTCAAGAGCCCCTTAATGCCAGTGTGGAGATGATGATGATGATAATAACAATAACAATAACAATAACAATAACAATAACAATAATAATAATAATAATAATAATAAAGTTGGAAGGGACCTTGGAGGTCATCTAGTCCAGTGGTGGCAAACCTATGGCACACGTGCCAGAGGCGGCACTCAGAACCCTCTCTGTTGGCACACGCGCCATCGCCGCCAGCAGCAGGTGCATCAGGCCACCACTGCCGCCCGGAGCAGGAGCCCCGCCCAGCACAAAGGAGGCGGAGGTGGTAGAGCAGAGGTCACCAACCATTGTCAATTGGTGGACTGGAAGAAAAGGGAGGAGGAAGCATTTTACATGCATGCATGCATGCACGGGGCTGCGAGCACGCACGTGCTGCAAATGGGGTGGGGCTAGTGCCTGCGTGATACTCACTAGCCCTGCCCTGTTCTTGCATGGTGCAGCGCCTTGTATCTGCACCCCATGACATGGCCTTGCAGCACGGTAGCCCATTTTTGCGCCCCCGGTTTTTGCATGCCAAAGGCGGCACTCAGAGGCGCCTCCCTGCCCCCCCATGAGGGCACCACAGTGCTAATGCAGCCCTGGCACTTTGCGATAAATAAGTGGGATTTGGGTTGGGGTTTGGGCACTCGGTCTCTAAAAGGTTCGCCATCACTGATCTAGTCCAACCCCTTGCTCAGGCAGGAAACCCTATACCATTTCGGACAAAAGACTGTCCAGTCTCTTCTTAAAAACCTCCAGTGTTGGAGCATTCACCGCTTCTGGAGGCAGATTGTTCCACTGGTTAATTGTTCTAACTGTCAGGAAGTTTCTCCTTAGTTCTAGGTTGCTTCCCTCCTTGCTTAGTTTCCACCCGTTGCTTCTTGTCCTGCCCTCAGGCGCTTTGGAGAATAGCTTGACTCCCTCTTCTTTGTGGGAGCCCCTGAGATATTGGAATACTGCTATCATCTCCCCGCTCGTCCTTCTCTTCGTTAAACTAGACATACCCAATTCCAGCAACCGTTCCTTATATGCTTTAGCCTCCAGTTCCCTGATCATCTTTGTTGCTCTTCTCTGTACTCTTTCTAGAGTCTCAGCATCTTTTTTACATCGCGGTGACCAAAACTGGATGCAGTATTCCAACTGTGGGCTTACCAAGGCATTGTAAAATGGTATTAAATAAAATTTATCTGTTCTGCATGGTTTTGGTAACAGCAGCACTGTAAGATCAAAGTAGGAGAAGTTACCAAGTTGTCAAGGCTAAGCAACGTATCAGCGCTACCCAACTCCATATGTCATCAACCTTGTCTTGTTAGGGATGACTAATCTGAAACATCCCTGTAGATAAAAAAAGAACTTGTTATTCAGAGACCCTTTTCTTATGTCAGACAGGCGTTTTTATCAAGTTCTTGCTTTCCACAGAGTAAAATTGTATTTCAAACTATTTTTAGCATCCTATCAAAGCGGTTTCCCCCTGCCCCAGCCTCCTCTTTCTTCACGGAATGCAATTTTGTTCCGCTTCCGTGAAGGATGTGCTATCTAGGTTGCTTGCATTCTAGGCACAGCGGTTGAAATGGGTTTCTAGTCCTTTGGATTTCTTCCAGTTTTCCTCCAGTGACGGTCTTCCCCCAACGATATACAGGTGGTCTTCGGCTTACAACCACAGTTGAGCCCAACCTTTCTCTTGGTAAGTGAGACAAAGGCTGAATTTTGATCACGTGACCGTGGGATTGCTGCAGTGGTTGTAAATGTGAAAAAACGGCTATAAGTCCATTTTTTCCCAGTGCTGTTGTAACTTCGAACAGTCGCTGAATGAACTGTTATACGTCGAGGACCACGTGTACTGTACTTGTTGTTTTGAGAACAACTGTTTGGTAACAAATGTTTTAATTGTTCTCCAAAGAATTTGGATTTCTTCTCTCAACTATCTATTCCATGAATACAGGTAGTCCTCGACTCACAACAGTTCACAGTTACAACGGCACTGAAAAACGTGACGTATGACCGTTTTTCACAGTTACGACCTTTGCAGCATCCCCATCATCATCATGTGATCAAAATTCAGATGCTGGGCAACCGGTTCATATTTATGACCGTTGCTGTGTCCCAAGGTCATGTGATCGCCTTTTGCGACCTTCTGACAAGTCAGTGGGGAAGCCAGATTCACTTAACCACCGTGTTACTAACTTAAAAACTGAGGCGATTCGCTTAACAACCTGTGGCGAAAAGGTCGTAAAATGGGGCAAAGGTCACTTAACAATGGACATTTTGGCCTCAGTTGTGGTGGTAAGTTGAGGACTACCTGTACAAGTACTAAAAACGCCTCACGTTGCCTTTTTTTCTCCTTCCTTCTCTCTTCTCTAGGCTTCAGCTCATAGCAGATAGGCTGGTGGATCAGTTTGTGACCTCTGGACTGATGAGGAAAGAATGGGATAGAGTGAAGCTCCATGCCACTGTTATGAACACGGTCTTTCGGAGTGATCCTAGTGGTGAGCCTCTATTAAGATCTTTTCAGAAATGTAATTGCAGCTTTGATCCCCACGTTTGCTATGATGGTCTTTAGGTTCGCTATTGCTAATTTATCCTTTTTTTTCAGGACCTTTAGGCTGGAGACAGTGAGTTCCCTTCATTAAGGTTGCACTCAACCGAAATAGGAAAGGAAGAATCCTTCATTAAAGCGTTCGACGCACCTTTTATATCCAGCAGATGTTGTGATTCCTTCCTTACGCTCTCATGTCTGAGAGAAGCTATGATTTTGTATTGCTTTTCAGTCAAGGTTGTCTCCTGTCTTTTAAAAGAGAGATTTGATAAACGTGGCTAGGATTTAGGATTACCGTTGAGTACACCGAGTCTGCTTTTCCATTTAAGTGTGCTTAGTATTACTGAGCTGCAGTTTCTTTTTAATTTTGAAAGCTGTTTTGAATATGAATAGCTGCTTGTTTGTATTAAAAAAATAGCAACCATTAATTCCAATGCAGGGCTTAAGGCAAACTGGTGCACATGGCTGTAAAAGGACATCTCCTGAAGTTATACAAAAGAGCTATCAAGCTATGGTCAACAAATGATCTGTTTACCATATCTATTTGTAAATATAACTACCTTGAATTTAAGATACGTGTGTGTGTGTGTGTGTGTGTGTGTGTTTTTGTATACAGTACAAAACTACACAGCCCTATATATGCCTATAGCAGTGGTGGCGAACCTATGGCATGGGTGCCATAGGTGGCATTCAGAGCCCTCTCTGTGGGCACGCGCGCCATGCCCCAGATATGGCAACTGTCCCTCTTCAACCAGCTGTCCGCTAACTCGCCGAGGTCCCACATGGCCGGATGCATCCCAGCATCCATGCGCTCGCTGGCCTCTGTGTGCGGGGGCTGATGGTATCAGGCAGCAGCCACCCCGGCCCCTGCCTCGCCTTGCCCTGCAACAATGGCACTCCCACCCTGCCTCGCCTCACCCCACAGGACGAGCCTCCTGCCCACCGCCCCACCTGCCGGAGACCCCCTGGATCTCCCTCAACCCTGCCTGGCCCCCACAGGCGTCCCTCCCCACGAACAACATCGAGGTGATCACGCCCACCTTGGCCCGTCCAGTCTGCCATGACCACCACAGCCACGCCCACCCAGTGGGCCACGCCCACCTGGCACCCGGCGATAAATAAGTGGGTTTTGGGTTGCGGTTTGGGCACTCGGTCTCTAAAAGGTTCGCCATCACTGGCCTATAGATAAGATTATGGAGTACAACAGCAGATATAGGAGACGTTTGTTGAAACGGGGCCTTGCAAATAAAACGGAAAAGGTTATTATGTCGCCCCAATTTTACCTATCCTGCCTATACAATTTGCATAGATGATTGGCTTTTGCACAACTATCTTAAAGATTATTGATCACGTTTTACTTTTCACACTCATGTTCGGATTTTCAAAGAGTGACAAAAGTAGAATGATGTACAGGCTTGTTGATCTATTTCCAGTGTGCCTTTTAAACCTTTCTATAATATACCGCGTGTGGGTTTGTGTATGTGTGTGTGTGTTAAAAATTAAAAAGTGGATGTATTTATTTTGTATCTGTACTTTGGATTTCTAGTGCCCCCCCCCATTCATCACTGGCTTTGGTAATGTAGAAAGTTAGCAACAGCACTGTACAACGTGTTAAGAAACCAAGGTTAAACGATTCCTGTAACAGAGAGAACAAACATATGCTATAAATACACCAGATGTATCCCATAGTGGATCCATGCCCTGGACTAGCTCAAGATCTGGGGGAAAAAACAGGTTTCTATTTGAAAGAAAGCAGGGTGGGTCCATCAGGGACAGTGCTGGGGCAAGGCACCACAGCTGAGAAGGCACACCTTCTGGAAGCTCTAAGATAGGTGTTCAAACTTGGCAACTTTAAGACTTGTGGACTTCAACTCCCAGAATTCTGGGAGTTGAAGTCCACAAGTCTTAAAGTTGCCAAGTTTGAAGACCCCTGCTCTAAGATGTCACTTTTATAGATGGACCCAGAACATGCTTATACGACAGGCAGAAGCCGTGAGAGGAAGATTGTCCTTCAAGTAGACTTAAACGAGATCTTTTGGAGATTAGGGCCAAAACCATCAGTATACAGGTAGACCTCGACATACGACGATTAGGATTAGGATCAGATTTTCTGTTGCTACGCAAGTTAGTTGTCAAGTGAATTGCACTGGATATTACGACTTTGCCATGGTTGTTAAGCGAAACTCTGCAGTTAAGTGATCCACGTAGGCGTTAAGCCAATCCAGCTTCTCCATTGACTTGACTTGTCAGAAGCCAGTTGCGAAGATCACAAATGGCGATTGCATGACGCTGCCAGCATTGCAACTGTTGGATGGTTGCCAAGGGCCTGGATTTTTATCACATGATCGTGGGGATGCAATAACAGTTGTAACTGTGAGGACCAGTCGTAAGTCACTTTTTTCAGTGCCGCTGTAACTTTGAACAGTTACTAAATGAATGGTTGCAAGTCAAGGACTACCAGTAGTCAAAATAGTAGCCAAAGGAGCAAAAATGTGAGCTGAAGAACTGATTCCCTGACTGTTAAACTGTATGTAACGTTCCCGTTTATGAACATTTGCTGCACAGTGGAATGCACTCCTTCCATCAAGACAACTAGAAATATACTTTTCAAAAAGCAAATATGAAGTTCTCAGTATGTTTCACAAAACCTGTGATTCTAAAGATAAAACCGGTAATGATACCCTAGCAAGGAGTATCCACAGTCGCGCGGAGTAAAAATAACTCTTGGTTTAAGGAGTCATTGATCTTCTTTTGTTTGCTCGCAGCTTTGAGGGATTAGAGGCCCAAGGACCCAGGTTTTCTCAGTGGTTTTAAATTTGTAGCCTGCAGAATGATCAGCTCTTGAAGGCTGGGCAGGGAAGCGAGATGAGAGAAATGCTTTGACGGAGCACTGAATCTTAACCTCTGGATTCTCCTGGATGATTCTATTACACCAAGCTATCAGCCTTAAATAATCCTCAAGACAATATTGATGAATCTAAGCATTCTGACAATGTACTTGTGGAAAAATTTCTGTCTTGTTTAAAGTGCTGTTATAGTAAATGGATAAAAACAATTCAGAATAATCTCTACGCATTTAAACACACACACACACACACACACACACACACACACACACATTTATGGGGACGGGAATTGACTTGGTTTGATTTGAAATCCCATTTATTTTGCAGCTGAAGAACCAAATAACCGGGCCATGGGCAAACCATTCAAAGAAAGGGAATCATTTGATGGCCGAACAATTTTGAAGGTCAGTATAAAATTGCATCCTGATTTATCTTACGTTAGTGGACTTTTTAGAAAACTCAAGCTTCAACAGAATTATATGTTGCAGATGGTGTTCCAATGCAAGAAAGACAGAGAGTTTGAATCTAAAATATTGGTGGGATTTCCAACAAACACCCCCCCCCCAAAAAAAAACTATAAAAGGACTCTAGTATGGCTCTTGAATATAATTTTCAGACTGTTGTTCCTGTATCCATTTATGTGTAGGCAAAAATCAAATGGACGACAACAAAAAAGTATATTTTATCAGTGGGACTTTTAATCTGATGGAGACCTGGAGGGATTTGTGCCCTGTTTATCCCAAAATAGAAAGACAAGTGAAAGAGAAAGACTGAACTCTTATACTTTGTCCATTTATTTATTTACTAGCTGTACCCAGCCACGCACTGCTGTGGCTCAGTCTGGTAAAAGCGTGTGTTGCTTTTATGTCCAACAGATGGCGCTGTTTTTCAAAAAAAGCATGTTTTTGCCTGTCACAGGTGTGACATCTATATAATATAGGTACTGTATATAAAAACACGTGCGTATTCGAATGCAACATTGTGTCAAAATTTCAAAGCAATCGGTGAAGAACTTTCGGAGATTTAAGATTTTGAACAAACGAACATTTATATTTTTATTTACATAGATTATTTTTATTGCACCTTTATTGTTTTTTTATAAATAAGGTGGTAAATATACATAACTGTACTTCTGCCTGTGGGACTGAGAGAGATGAACTGGCCCAAAGTCACCCAGCTGGCTTTCATGCCCATGGTGGGACTAGAATTCACGGCCTCCTGGTTTCTAGCTTGATGCCTTAACCACTAGACCAAACTGGTTCTAATTGATGTAGGAAATGACCAAGCTAAGCCCAAGGGTGGGGTCAAACGCACCATCAGTCTGGAATCCATATGTCCCTGAAAAAGACCTAATTCCAGCTTCCCTTGAAGTCCCTTGATTCTTATCCAGTGCCAATTTGCATGGACCCTTAGTAGGTCAGATTCTTGTGTATAGGTTACATGGAATAAATTTGCAGTGCTTTTGAACTCTATCCTGGCTCCTGGCTTCTTGTGCCTGACAGTTTAGTTATGGTTAGTTTAATTATATCCAGAACCTCATTCTTGCATAAATATTCTTCATCTGAAATCTAGAATAATTGCAGATGGTCTAATACTTACAGTCATAAATAGTTACCGGTACTAAAGCTTTATAAATAGGGTTGCAATGCATGTGTTAATTTAACGATACACTGAATATAAAAGTAATTGATCCTGTATCTTCATAAATATATCCAAACCATTGTCTCTCCAAAGTAAATGTACTGGTCATGATATAAGAGCACCTATTCTTTTATGAACCGTTAAGTGGTTCAAAACTCAAAAGGAATAAATAGGAATAAAAGGGCAATATTCTGAGTAGATGGAAGTAAAAATAAGAGTTCCTCAAGAATCTGTTTTGGAAGAAGTGCTTTTTCATTTGTCCGTAAATAGTGTGGATTTAGGAACAAACGGTGAACTGACCAAATTTGCAAGTGAGAATGGTAGAAAACAAAAGTGGCTAGGAAGAGCTTTGGAACGATCTCTTTAAACCAGGTGATCAGTCAATCAAATACCAAAACTAGATCAAATAGGTGCACTTTGGACAAAAATTCCAGTTTCCAATACGCCTTAGTGTGGTATGAACTTTTCCTGTGACTAATCAGAAAAAAAGATATTAGATTTAGAGTAAATAGTTCATTTGTGAACTGTGAAAGAGCAAAGAGTCATGTTAAGTATCATCAAGAAAGCACTGATATTATTCTACAAATCTGGGGTGTTTACATGTCAGGAGAACTGTGTACAGTTCTAGCCACCATAGTAGAAAAAGGGTATAATAGAGCTAAAAAGGACAAAGTCAAAGGCAGTTAAAGTGATCAGATGGGCCAAAAAACATCTTTGCTAAAAAAAAAAAAAAAAAACACTAGAAAGTTTGGGATTCTATAGTTTAAAAAAAAATGAATTAGGGGGAGAATTGATTTAGGTGTATAAAATTATGCATGTCCTGTAGAAGTGGGACAGGAAGAACGACTAGAGCTCATTCACAGAAGCTGATTGGAAGATGATTTAAAATGAACTTTCCACAATGCCTAACTCAGGGGTGTCAAACTCAATTTCATTGAGGGCTGCATCAGCATTGTGGTTGCCCTCGGGGGCCTGTGTGGGTGCGGCCAGGGTGGGTGTGGCCTACTGGGTGGGCGTGGATGGAGTGGGTGTGGCCTATTGGATGGGTATAGCCAGCTCTACATCGTTCGCGTCAAGGGTGCCTGTGGGGGCCTGGGCAGGAGAGGGACAGATCTGAGGGTCTCTGGCAGAAGGGGGTGGGACCAGGGCAAGCGCCAAGGCATGGTCCATTTCTTCATTCCTCCCAAAGGGTGACACCTCCCCAGCATGCACCCAGGGGGCGGGGCCGACACAGCAGGGGCTGGTTCCTCGCTGTTTCTAGACGGCCTTGTGGAGCTAAGACTGAATGCGTTTCAGCATAGATGGTCACCACAAAATTGTACATTGGCTCCCGGCCGGCCTGGGCCAGGGCCAAGGCAGCAGGGGCCGTTCCCTCACAGTTTCCAGGATGGCTTCACGGGCCACATGAAACCACTTTGCGGGCCGCATCCGGCCCCCGGGCCTTGTGTTTGACATGTCTGGCCTAAGTAATCCATAGAATTTATTATCACAAGACATGATGGGCATAACGTGGATGGCTTTAAAAGAGGATTAGAAGACAAATTCATGGAGAACTGATCTATCCAAATTCAGTATTGCTTCTGTTGAGAGCAGGTTGTCTCATGGACACCCTACATTTTTCCAGAGTGCTAATTTTAAATAAAGTAGAACTTTTCCCTTCCAAAAGGGTCTCTATTTTGAGATTTTGAAGTGATTTTCCCACTTTAATGGCTTCTAAGTGAGAGTGGGGGGGAAAATAAATGTGCAGCTAAAGTGGCCTTTAAGAGTCTATATTTTTTTCAAGCGTTAAAGCAGACAATTTTAATGAGAGGTGTGGTGTCGCAGAAAGTCCAAAGTGCTTTTTCTGATTTGTTTTTGAAGTATGTGGAGCCTTAACGCATGTGGTCTAATAAGATGCTAGTTTAGCATAATGAAGTCATCCAGTGTATCTTGAGTTGGGGAAGTTAGGGAAGGCTGATGCCCCCCAAACCATGTATCGCAAACAATGGAGGACAAAAGCACAGCAATTATACTACTTTCCTTTAGCATTTTATCAGGCTGACCTGGAACGACTCTCAATTATTTCAGGTGTGAAGGCAAAAAGGTACTTTTGCCTGTCATTTCTTAAACCAAGTGTATCTTTTGTCCAGACTGCACTGCAACTTCAGAGGGGCTGCCTAAACAATCTGCAAAGAAGCCTGGCTATTTTGAAGAGTCGTAGACAGTGCTTATGCGCCAGTTCCCAATCCATGTTCTCCAAGCACCTTTTTGCCTTTAATGCCAGAACCCTGCCCCACAACCCCAGGTCCCTTGCGGCCGTGGGCAAGATAGTGCCATAGATTTGGGAAAAAAAGCCATTCCTTTAAGCCAGGGGTGTCAAACTCGCAACGTCACGTGACGTGTCACAATGTATTGCGACTTTTTCCCCATTGCCGGAGCTGGGGTGGGCATGGTTTCGGTATGACGCATCCGGCCCGCGTGCTGGCAGTTTGACACCCCTGCTTTAAGCCTTAGGGAGAGGGGAAAATAAGGTGAGAGACCTTTACAGATAGTCCTCGAGTTACATCCACAACTGAGCCCAACATTTCTGTGGCTAAGCGAAACGTTCGTTCAGTGGATTTTGCCCCACTTTACGACATTTCTTGCCCCAGGGGTTACGTGAATCACTGCAGCTGTTAAGTTAGTAACACGGCTGTTAAGTGAATCAGGCTTCCCCATTGACTTTGCTTGTCAGAAGGTCGCCAAAGGCGATCACATGACCCAGGGACACGGCAACCGTCATAAATATGAACCAGTTGCCAAGCATCTGAATTTTGATCACGTGATCATGGGGATGCTGCAAGGGTCGGAAGTGTGAAAAAACGGTCATGTCACTTTTTTCAGTGCCGTTGTAACTTTGAACGGTCACTAAATGTGTCAAACTGCCAGCCCACGGCTGGACGCGTCACCAAGAAACCGCACCCACCCCATTGCCAGCAATGGGGAAAAAGCTCCGATACGTCTCGCGATGTCACGTAATGTCGCGAGTTTGACATGTCTGCTCTACAGTATTTAGCCCAGACATGTCAAACACAAGGCCCGGGGGCTGGATGCGGCCCGCTATGTGGTTCCGTCCGGCCCAGGGACCTGCTCTGGAAAGAGCGAAGGACCGGCCCGCTGCACCTCGGACCGGCCCAGGCTGACCAGGCGTTGATCTACAACAGTGGTTCTCAACCTTCCTAATGCCGCGACCCTTTAATACAGTTCCTCATGTTATGGTGACCTCCAACCATAAAATTATTTTCGTTGCTACTTCATAACTGTAATTTTGCTACTGTTATGATATGCAGGGTGTATTTTCATTGTTACGAATTGCACATAATTAAAGCATAGTGATTAATCACAAAAACAATATAGCAATGCTCGCTGGAGAAGCTTACTCTTCCTTGCTCAAAAATGTTGGGAGGGAGGGAAGGGGAAGGAAGGA